>NW_027466539.1:1800000-2027500 GCF_050575085.1 Anarhichas minor | reverse complement strand
CTAAACCTAAACTGGTCTCTGACGGTGGAACAACCTGTGCTGGTGTTGGGAGATGAAAATTTGGCAGAGATACCAGGGTGGGGAGATGCACTGGTGCAGGTGGACAGTTTCCCTGGGGCCCAAATACATCATATGAAGGGAATTCTGGATAAATTGGACCCTTGCCCCACTGTCCGGATGGTTTTGCTCTCGATTGGCTTGAACAACTGCCTGAGAGGGAATTTGTTTAAAACCATCAAAAAACAATTCCACCAATTGATGGCAGTGGCGGGCAGAGCTTTTCCCCAGGCCAAAATCTGTGTACCACTGATCCAATTTTCACCACAGCTCCCGTTGCAGGCAAAACACCTAATAGCACAAACAAACATCTTCTTGGAAGAATCTTTTAGCGTGTTGGAGGGTGTGGAGGAACAACTCTTTAGGGTACGGTCGGATCACCCAGAGTACTGGACAAAGAGGACGGCCCTAGAGATTTTAGACTGTTGGATGGGACAAACGGAACACTTTTTCACATAAAAAAATAAATGTACTTACCTGCAAAATATATAAAAAAAATACTCACCTTCGGGGAAACATAAAACAAACCTGATCTCAGGACTGGAGTTTGGGGTGGGGTGATCCACAGATAGACGCTGGAATTTAAAATTAAAATACTGTCCAGCGTTCTAAAAACAAAGTGGAACACACAAAAAAACAAGGGAGTCACCGATTGGGAGTTAGTAGAGGAAACAGGACAAACCTTGTGTGCCCGTGCTCTCTGCCTGCCTTCTTGGTAGGCAGAAACCTATTTTCCCTTTTACCTAACCCTAACCCTAACCCTAACCCTTGTGTAGTGTGTATACGTGTATATGTGTGTACATGTGTAATGTGTGTATATGTATATATGTGTGTACATGTGTAGTGTGTGTATACGTGTATATGTGTGTACATGTGTAATGTGTGTATACGTGTAAATGTGTGTACACGTGTAATGTGTGTATATGTGTGTACATGTGTAGTGTGTGTATATGTGTGTACATGTGTAATGTGTGTATACGTGTATATGTGTGTACCTGTGTAATGTGTGTATGTGTGTACATGTGTAATGTGTGTATGTGTGTACATGTGGAGTGTGTGTATACGTGTATAATGTGTGTATACGTGTATATATGTACATGTGTAATGTGTGTATATATGTACATGTGTAATGTGTGTATACGTGTACATGTGTAATGTGTGTATACGTGTATATGTGTGTACATGTGTAATGTGTGTATACGTGTATATGTGTGTACATGTGTAATGTGTGTATATGTGTGTACATGTGTAGTGTGTGTATACGTATATATGTGTGTACATGTGTAGTGTGTGTATACATGTATATGTGTGTACATGTGTCGTGTGTGTATACGTGTATATGTGTGTACATGTGTAGTGTGTGTATACGTGTATATGTGTGTACATGTGTAGTGTGTGTATACGTGTATATGTGTGTACATGTGTAGTGTGTGTATACGTGTATATGTGTGTACATGTGTAATGTGTGTATATATGTGTGTACATGTGTAGTGTGTATACGTGTATATGTGTGTACATGTGTAATGTGTGTATGTGTGTACATGTGTAATGTGTGTATATGTGTGTACATGTGGAGTGTGTGTATACGTGTACATGTGTAATGTGTGTATACGTGTATATGTGTGTACATGTGTAATGTGTGTATACGTGTATATGTGTATACATGTGTAATGTGTGTATATGTGTGTACATGTGTAGTGTGTGTATACGTGTATATGTGTGTACATGTGTAGTGTGTGTAAACATGTATATGTGTGTACATGTGTAGTGTGTGTATACGTGTATATGTGTGTACATGTGTAGTGTGTGTATACGTGTATATGTGTGTACATGTGTAATGTGTGTATATATGTGTGTACATGTGTAGTGTGTATACGTGTATATGCGTGTACATGTGTAATGTGTGTATACGTGTATATGTGTGTACATGTGTAATGTGTGTATATGTGTGTACATGTGTAGTGTGTGTATATGTGTGTACATGTGTAATGTGTGTATACGTGTATATGTGTATACATGTGTAATGTGTGTATGTGTGTACATTTGTAATGTGTGTGTATATGTGTACATGTGTAATGTGTGTATATGTGTGTACATGTGGAGTGTGTGTATACGTGTATATGTGTGTAATGTGTGTATACGTGTATATATGTACATGTGTAATGTGTGTATATGTGTGTACACGTGTAGTGTGTGTATATGTGTGTACATGTGTAATGTGTGTATACGTGTATATGTGTGTACATGTGTAATGTGTGTATATGTGTGTACATGTGTAGTGTGTGTATATGTGTGTACATGTGTAATGTGTGTATACGTGTATATGTGTGTACATGTGTAATGTGTGTATGTGTGTACATGTGTAATGTGTGTATATGTGTGTACATGTGGAGTGTGTGTATACGTGTATAATGTGTGTATACGTGTATATATGTACATGTGTAATGTGTGTATACGTGTACATGTGTAATGTGTGTATACGTGTATATGTGTGTACATGTGTAATGTGTGTATATGTGTGTACATGTGGAGTGTGTGTATGTGTGTGTACATGTGTAATGTGTGTATATGTGTGTACATGTGGAGTGTGTGTATACGTGTATATGTGTGTACATGTGTAATGTGTGTATACGTGTTAATGTGTAATGTGTGTGTATGTGTGTACATGTGTAATGTGTGTATATGTGTGTACATGTGTAATGTGTGTATGTGTGTACATGTGTAATGTGTGTATATGTGTAATGTGTGTATGTGTGTACATGTGTAATGTGTGTATATGTGTAATGTGTGTATACGTGTACATGTGTAATGTGTGTATACGTGTATATGTGTAATGTGTGTATACGTGTATATGTGTGTACATGTGTACTGTGTGTATACGTGTATATGTGTGTACATGTGTAATGTGTGTATATGTGTGTACATGTGTAGTGTGTGTATATGTGTATATGTGTGTACATGTGTAGTGTGTGTATACATGTATATGTGTGTACATGTGTAATGTGTGTATACGTGTATATGTGTAATGTGTGTATGTGTGTACATGTGTAATGTGTGTATATGTGTAATGTGTGTATACGTGTACATGTGTAATGTGTGTATACGTGTATATGTGTAATGTGTGTTTACGTGTATATGTGTGTACATGTGTAATGTGTGTATACGTGTATATGTGTGTACATGTGTAATGTGTGTATACGTGTATATGTGTGTACATGTGTAATGTGTGTATACGTGTATATGTGTGTACATGTGTAATGTGTGTATGTGTGTACACGTGTAATGTGTGTATATGTGTGTACATGTGGAGTGTGTGTATACGTGTATATGTGTGTAATGTGTGTATACGTGTATATATGTACATGTGTAATGTGTGTATGTGTGTACATGTGTAATGTGTGTATACGTGTATGTGTGCGTACTTGTGTAGTGTGTATACGTGTATATGTGTGTACATGTGTAATGTGTGTATATGTATATATGTGTGTACATGTGTAGTGTGTGTATACGTGTATATGTGTGTACATGTGTAGTGTGTGTATACGAGTATATGTGTGTACATGTGTAATGTGTGTATATGTGTGTACATGTGTAGTGTGTGTATATGTGTGTACATGTGTAATGTGTGTTTACGTGTATATGTGTGTACATGTGTAATGTGTGTATATGTGTGTACATGTGTAATGTGTGTATATGTGTGTACATGTGTAGTGTGTGTATACGTATATATGTGTGTACATGTGTAATGTGTGTATACGTGTATATGTGTGTACATGTGTAATGTGTGTATATGTGTGTACATGTGTAATGTGTGTATATGTGTGTACATGTGTAATGTGTGTATATGTGTGTACATGTGTAGTGTGTGTATACGTATATATGTGTGTACATGTGTAATGTGTGTATATGTTTGTACATGTGTAATGTGTGTATACGTGTATATGTGTGTACATGTGTAATGTGTGTATACGTGTACATGTGTGTACATGTGTAGTGTGTGTATGTGTGTGTACATGTGTAATGTGTGTATACGTGTATATGTGTGTACATGTGTAATGTGTGTATGTGTGTACATGTGTAATGTGTGTATATGTGTGTACATGTGGAGTGTGTGTATATGTGTATAATGTGTGTATACGTGTATATATGTACATGTGTAATGTGTGTATACGTGTACATGTGTAATGTGTGTATACGTGTATATGTGTGTACATGTGTGTACATGTGTAATGTGTGTATATGTGTGTACATGTGTAGTGTGTGTATACGTGTATATGTGTGTACATGTGTAGTGTGTGTATACATGTATATGTGTGTACATGTGTAATGTGTGTATATGTGTATGTGTAATGTGTGTATGTGTGTACATGTGTAATGTGTGTATATGTGTGTACATGTGTAATGTGTGTATGTGTGTACATGTGTAATGTGTGTATATGTGTAATGTGTGTATACGTGTACATGTGTAATGTGTGTATACGTGTATATGTGTAATGTGTGTATACGTGTATATGTGTGTACATGTGTAATGTGTGTATACGTGTATATGTGTGTACATGTGTAATGTGTGTATGTGTGTACATGTGTAATATGTGTATATGTGTGTGCATGTGGAGTGTGTGTATGTGTGTGTACACGTGTAATGTGTGTATATGTGTATATGTGTGTACATGTGGAGTGTGTGTATACGTGTATATGTGTGGAATGTGTGTATACGTGTATATGTGTGTACCTGTGTAATGTGTGTATGTGTGTACATGTGTAATGTGTGTATGTGTGTACATGTGGAGTGTGTGTATACGTGTATAATGTGTGTATACGTGTATATATGTACATGTGTAATGTGTGTATACGTGTACATGTGTAATGTGTGTATACGTGTATATGTGTGTACATGTGTAATGTGTGTATACGTGTATATGTGTGTACATGTGTAATGTGTGTATATGTGTGTACATGTGTAGTGTGTGTATACGTATATATGTGTGTACATGTGTAGTGTGTGTATACATGTATATGTGTGTACATGTGTAGTGTGTGTATACGTGTATATGTGTGTACATGTGTAGTGTGTGTATACGTGTATATGTGTGTACATGTGTAATGTGTGTATATATGTGTGTACATGTGTAGTGTGTATACGTGTATATGTGTGTACATGTGCAATGTGTGTATATGTGTGTACATGTGTAGTGTGTGTATATGTGTGTACATGTGTAATGTGTGTATACGTGTATATATGTGTACATGTGTGTATGTGTGTACACGTGTAATGTGTGTATATGTGTGTACATGTGGAGTGTGTGTATACGTGTATATGTGTGTAATGTGTGTATACGTGTATATATGTACATGTGTAATGTGTGTATACGTGTATATGTGTGTACATGTGTAGTTTGTTTATACGTGTATATGTGTGTACATGTGTAATGTGTGTATACGTGTATATGTGTGTACATGTGTAATGTGTGTATATGTGTGTACATGTGTAGTGTGTGTATATGTGTGTACATGTGTAATGTGTGTATACGTGTATATGTGTGTACATGTGTAATGTGTGTATATGTGTGTACATGTGTAGTGTGTGTATATGTATATATGTGTGTACATGTGTAGTTTGTTTATACGTGTATATGTGTGTACATGTGTAATGTGTGTATACGTGTATATGTGTGTACATGTGTAATGTGTGTATATGTGTGTACATGTGTAGTGTGTGTATATGTGTGTACATGTGTAGTGTGTGTATATGTGTGTACATGTGTAATGTGTGTATACGTGTATATGTGTGTACATGTGTAATGTGTGTATGTGTGTACACGTGTAATGTGTGTATATGTGTGTACATGTGGAGTGTGTGTATACGTGTATATGTGTGTAATGTGTGTATACGTGTATATATGTACATGTGTAATGTGTGTATGTGTGTACATGTGTAATGTGTGTATACGTGTATGTGTGCGTACTTGTGTAGTGTGTATACGTGTATATGTGTGTACATGTGTAATGTGTGTATATGTATATATGTGTGTACATGTGTAGTGTGTGTATACGTGTATATGTGTGTACATGTGTAGTGTGTGTATACGAGTATATGTGTGTACATGTGTAATGTGTGTATATGTGTGTACATGTGTAGTGTGTGTATATGTGTGTACATGTGTAATGTGTGTTTACGTGTATATGTGTGTACATGTGTAATGTGTGTATATGTGTGTACATGTGTAATGTGTGTATATGTGTGTACATGTGTAGTGTGTGTATACGTATATATGTGTGTACATGTGTAATGTGTGTATACGTGTATATGTGTGTACATGTGTAATGTGTGTATATGTGTGTACATGTGTAATGTGTGTATATGTGTGTACATGTGTAATGTGTGTATATGTGTGTACATGTGTAGTGTGTGTATACGTATATATGTGTGTACATGTGTAATGTGTGTATATGTGTGTACATGTGTAATGTGTGTATACGTGTATATGTGTGTACATGTGTAATGTGTGTATACGTGTACATGTGTGTACATGTGTAGTGTGTGTATGTGTGTGTACATGTGTAATGTGTGTATACGTGTATATGTGTGTACATGTGTAATGTGTGTATGTGTGTACATGTGTAATGTGTGTATATGTGTGTACATGTGGAGTGTGTGTATATGTGTATAATGTGTGTATACGTGTCTATATGTACATGTGTAATGTGTGTATACGTGTACATGTGTAATGTGTGTATACGTGTATATGTGTGTACATGTGTAATGTGTGTATACGTGTATATGTGTGTACATGTGTAATGTGTGTATATGTGTGTACATGTGTAGTGTGTGTATACGTGTATATGTGTGTACATGTGTAGTGTGTGTATACATGTATATGTGTGTACATGTGTAATGTGTGTATACGTGTATATGTGTAATGTGTGTATGTGTGTACATGTGTAATGTGTGTATATGTGTGTACATGTGTAATGTGTGTATGTGTGTACATGTGTAATGTGTGTATATGTGTAATGTGTGTATACGTGTACATGTGTAATGTGTGTATACGTGTATATGTGTAATGTGTGTATACGTGTATATGTGTGTACATGTGTAATGTGTGTATACGTGTATATGTGTGTACATGTGTAATGTGTGTATGTGTGTACATGTGTAATATGTGTATATGTGTGTGCATGTGGAGTGTGTGTATGTGTGTGTACATGTGTAATGTGTGTATATGTGTATATGTGTGTACATGTGGAGTGTGTGTATACGTGTATATGTGTGGAATGTGTGTATACGTGTATATGTGTGTACCTGTGTAATGTGTGTATGTGTGTACATGTGTAATGTGTGTATGTGTGTACATGTGGAGTGTGTGTATACGTGTATAATGTGTGTATACGTGTATATATGTACATGTGTAATGTGTGTATACGTGTACATGTGGAGTGTGTGTATACATGTATATGTGTGTACATGTGTAGTGTGTGTATACGTGTATATGTGTGTACATGTGTAGTGTGTGTATACGTGTATATGTGTGTACATGTGTAATGTGTGTATATATGTGTGTACATGTGTAGTGTGTATACGTGTATATGTGTGTACATGTGCAATGTGTGTATATGTGTGTACATGTGTAGTGTGTGTATATGTGTGTACATGTGTAATGTGTGTATACGTGTATATATGTGTACATGTGTAATGTGTGTATGTGTGTACACGTGTAATGTGTGTATATGTGTGTACATGTGGAGTGTGTGTATACGTGTATATGTGTGTAATGTGTGTATACGTGTATATATGTACATGTGTAATGTGTGTATACGTGTATATGTGTGTACATGTGTAGTTTGTTTATACGTGTATATGTGTGTACATGTGTAATGTGTGTATACGTGTATATGTGTGTACATGTGTAATGTGTGTATATGTGTGTACATGTGTAGTGTGTGTATATGTGTGTACATGTGTAATGTGTGTATACGTGTATATGTGTGTACATGTGTAATGTGTGTATATGTGTGTACATGTGTAGTGTGTGTATATGTATATATGTGTGTACATGTGTAGTTTGTTTATACGTGTATATGTGTGTACATGTGTAATGTGTGTATACGTGTATATGTGTGTACATGTGTAATGTGTGTATATGTGTGTACATGTGTAGTGTGTGTATATGTGTGTACATGTGTAATGTGTGTATACGTGTATATGTGTGTACATGTGTAATGTGTGTATGTGTGTACATGTGGAGTGTGTGTATACGTGTATAATGTGTGTATACGTGTATATATGTACATGTGTAATGTGTGTATACGTGTACATGTGTAATGTGTGTATACGTGTATATGTGTGTACATGTGTAATGTGTGTATACGTATATATGTGTGTACATGTGTAATGTGTGTATATGTGTGTACATGTGTAGTGTGTGTAATGTGTGTATATGTGTGTACATGTGTAGTGTGTGTATACGTGTATATGTGTGTACATGTGTAGTGTGTGTATACATGTATATGTGTGTACATGTGTAATGTGTGTATACGTGTATATGTGTAATGTGTGTATGTGTGTACATGTGTAATGTGTGTATATGTGTGTACATGTGTAATGTGTGTATGTGTGTACATGTGTAATGTGTGTATATGTGTAATGTGTGTATACGTGTACATGTGTAATGTGTGTATACGTGTACATGTGTAATGTGTGTATACGTGTATATGTGTGTACATGTGTAATGTGTGTATATGTGTGTACATGTGGAGTGTGTGTATACGTGTATATGTGTGTAATGTGTGTATACGTGTATATATGTACATGTGTAATGTGTGTATGTGTGTACATGTGTAATGTGTGTATACGTGTATGTGTGTGTACTTGTGTAGTGTGTATACGTGTATATGTGTGTACATGTGTAATGTGTGTATACGTGTATATGTGTGTACATGTGTAATGTGTGTATATGTATATATGTGTGTACACGTGTAATGTGTGTATATGTGTGTACATGTGTAGTGTGTGTATATGTGTGTACATGTGTAATGTGTGTATATGTGTATATGTGTGTACATGTGTAATGTGTGTATGTGTGTACATGTGTAATGTGTGTATATGTGTGTACATGTGGAGTGTGTGTATACGTGTATAATGTGTGTATACGTGTATATATGTACATGTGTAATGTGTGTATACGTGTACATGTGTAATGTGTGTATACGTGTATATGTGTGTACATGTGTAATGTGTGTATACGTGTATATGTGTGTACATGTGTAATGTGTGTATATGTGTGTACATGTGTAGTGTGTGTATACGTGTATATGTGTGTACATGTGTAGTGTGTATAAACATGTATATGTGTGTACATGTGTAGTGTGTGTATACGTGTATATGTGTGTACATGTGTAGTGTGTGTATACGTGTATATGTGTGTACATGTGTAATGTGTGTATATATGTGTGTACATGTGTAGTGTGTATACGTGTATATGCGTGTACATGTGTAATGTGTGTATACGTGTATATGTGTGTACATGTGTAATGTGTGTATATGTGTGTACATGTGTAGTGTGTGTATATGTGTGTACATGTGTAATGTGTGTATACGTGTATATGTGTATACATGTGTAATGTGTGTATGTGTGTACATTTGTAATGTGTGTGTATGTGTGTACATGTGTAATGTGTGTATATGTGTGTACATGTGGAGTGTGTGTATACGTGTATATGTGTGTAATGTGTGTATACGTGTATATATGTACATGTGTAATGTGTGTATATGTGTGTACATGTGTAGTGTGTGTATATGTGTGTACATGTGTAATGTGTGTATATGTGTGTACATGTGTAGTGTGTGTATATGTGTGTACATGTGTAATGTGTGTATACGTGTATATGTGTGTACATGTGTAATGTGTGTATGTGTGTACATGTGTAATGTGTGTATATGTGTGTACATGTGGAGTGTGTGTATACGTGTATAATGTGTGTATACGTGTATATATGTACATGTGTAATGTGTGTATACGTGTACATGTGTAATGTGTGTATACGTGTATATGTGTGTACATGTGTAATCTGTGTATATGTGTGTACATGTGTAGTGTGTGTATACATGTATATGTGTGTACATGTGTAATGTGTGTATACGTGTATATGTGTAATGTGTGTATGTGTGTACATGTGTAATGTGTGTATATGTGTGTACATGTGTAATGTGTGTATGTGTGTACATGTGTAATGTGTGTATATGTGTAATGTGTGTATACGTGTACATGTGTAATGTGTGTATACGTGTATATGTGTAATGTGTGTATACGTGTATATGTGTGTACATGTGTAATGTGTGTATACTTGTATATGTGTGTACATGTGTAATGTGTGTATGTGTGTACATGTGTAAAATGTGTATATGTGTGTACATGTGGAGTGTGTGTATGTGTGTGTACATGTGTAATGTGTGTATATGTGTGTACATGTGGAGTGTGTGTATACGTGTATATGTGTGTACATGTGTAATGTGTGTATACGTGTATATGTGTAATGTGTGTGTATGTGTGTACATGTGTAATGTGTGTATATGTGTGTACATGTGTAATGTGTGTATGTGTGTACATGTGTAATGTGTGTATATGTGTAATGTGTGTATACGTGTACATGTGTAATGTGTGTATATGTGTATATGTGTAATGTGTGTATACGTGTATATGTGTGTACATGTGTACTGTGTGTATACGTGTATATGTGTGTACATGTGTAATGTGTGTATATGTGTGTACATGTGTAGTGTGTGTATACGTGTATATGTGTGTACATGTGTAGTGTGTGTATACATGTATATGTGTGTACATGTGTAATGTGTGTATACGTGTATATGTGTAATGTGTGTATGTGTGTACATGTGTAATGTTTGTATATGTGTGTACATGTGTAATGTGTGTATGTGTGTACATGTGTAATGTGTGTATATGTGTAATGTGTGTATACGTGTACATGTGTAATGTGTGTATACGTGTATATGTGTAATGTGTGTATACGTGTATATGTGTGTACATGTGTAATGTGTGTATACGTGTATATGTGTGTACATGTGTAATGTGTGTATACGTGTATATGTGTGTACACGTGTAATGTGTGTATATGTGTGTACATGTGTAGTGTGTGTATATGTGTGTACATGTGTAATGTGTGTATACGTGTATATGTGTGTACATGTGTAATGTGTGTATGTGTGTACACGTGTAATGTGTGTATATGTGTGTACATGTGGAATGTGTGTATACGTGTATAATGTGTGTATACGTGTATATATGTACATGTGTAATGTGTGTATACGTGTACATGTGTAATGTGTGTATACGTGTATATGTGTGTACATGTGTAATGTGTGTATATGTGTGTACATGTGTAGTGTGTGTATACATGTATATGTGTGTACATGTGTAATGTGTGTATACGTGTATATGTGTAATGTGTGTATGTGTGTACATGTGTAATGTGTGTATATGTGTGTACATGTGTAATGTGTGTATGTGTGTACATGTGTAATGTGTGTATATGTGTAATGTGTGTATACGTGTACATGTGTAATGTGTGTATACGTGTATATGTGTAATGTGTGTATACGTGTATATGTGTGTACATGTGTAATGTGTGTATACGTGTATATGTGTGTACATGTGTAATGTGTGTATGTGTGTACATGTGTAAAATGTGTATATGTGTGTACATGTGGAGTGTGTGTATGTGTGTGTACATGTGTAATGTGTGTATATGTGTGTACATGTGGAGTGTGTGTATACGTGTATATGTGTGTACATGTGTAATGTGTGTATACGTGTATATGTGTAATGTGTGTGTATGTGTGTACATGTGTAATGTGTGTATATGTGTGTACATGTGTAATGTGTGTATGTGTGTACATGTGTAATGTGTGTATATGTGTAATGTGTGTATACGTGTACATGTGTAATGTGTGTATACGTGTATATGTGTAATGTGTGTATACGTGTATATGTGTGTACATGTGTACTGTGTGTATACGTGTATATGTGTGTACATGTGTAATGTGTGTATATGTGTGTACATGTGTAGTGTGTGTATACGTGTATATGTGTGTACATGTGTAGTGTGTGTATACATGTATATGTGTGTACATGTGTAATGTGTGTATACGTGTATATGTGTAATGTGTGTATGTGTGTACATGTGTAATGTGTGTATATGTGTGTACATGTGTAATGTGTGTATGTGTGTACATGTGTAATGTGTGTATATGTGTAATGTGTGTATACGTGTACATGTGTAATGTGTGTATACGTGTATATGTGTAATGTGTGTATACGTGTATATGTGTGTACATGTGTAATGTGTGTATACGTGTATATGTGTGTACATGTGTAATGTGTGTATATGTGTGTACATGTGTAGTGTGTGTATATGTGTGTACATGTGTAATGTGTGTATACGTGTATATGTGTGTACATGTGTAATGTGTGTATACGTGTATATGTGTGTACATGTGTAATGTGTGTATATGTGTGTACATGTGTAGTGTGTGTATATGTGTGTACACGTGTAATGTGTGTATATGTGTGTACATGTGGAGTGTGTGTATACGTGTATATGTGTGTAATGTGTGTATACGTGTATATATGTACATGTGTAATGTGTGTATGTGTGTACATGTGTAATGTGTGTATACGTGTATGTGTGCGTACTTGTGTAGTGTGTATACGTGTATATGTGTGTACATGTGTAATGTGTGTATATGTATATATGTGTGTACATGTGTAGTGTGTGTATACGTGTATATGTGTGTACATGTGTAGTGTGTGTATACGAGTATATGTGTGTACATGTGTAATGTGTGTATATGTGTGTACATGTGTAGTGTGTGTATATGTGTGTACATGTGTAATGTGTGTTTACGTGTATATGTGTGTACATGTGTAATGTGTGTATATGTGTGTACATGTGTAATGTGTGTATATGTGTGTACATGTGTAGTGTGTGTATACGTATATATGTGTGTACATGTGTAATGTGTGTATACGTGTATATGTGTGTACATGTGTAATGTGTGTATACGTGTATATGTGTGTACATGTGTAATGTGTGTAAATATGTGTACATGTGTAATGTGTGTATATGTGTGTACATGTGTAGTGTGTGTATACGTATATATGTGTGTACATGTGTAATGTGTGTATATGTGTGTACATGTGTAATGTGTGTATACGTGTATATGTGTGTACATGTGTAATGTGTGTATACGTGTACATGTGTGTACATGTGTAGTGTGTATGTGTGTGTACATGTGTAATGTGTGTATACGTGTATATGTGTGTACATGTGTAATGTGTGTATATGTGTGTACATGTGGAGTGTGTGTATATGTGTATAATGTGTGTATACGTGTATATATGTACATGTGTAATGTGTGTATACGTGTACATGTGTAATGTGTGTATACGTGTATATGTGTGTACATGTGTAATGTGTGTATACGTGTATATGTGTGTACATGTGTAATGTGTGTATATGTGTGTACATGTGTAGTGTGTGTATACGTGTATATGTGTGTACATGTGTAGTGTGTGTATACGTGTATATGTGTGTACATGTGTAGTGTGTGTATACATGTATATGTGTGTACATGTGTAATGTGTGTATACGTGTATATGTGTAATGTGTGTATGTGTGTACATGTGTAATGTGTGTATATGTGTGTACATGTGTAATGTGTGTATGTGTGTACATGTGTAATGTGTGTACATGTGTAATGTGTGTATACGTGTATATGTGTGTACATGTGTAATGTGTGTATGTGTGTACATGTGTAATATGTGTATATGTGTGTGCATGTGGAGTGTGTGTATGTGTGTGTACATGTGTAATGTGTGTATATGTGTATATGTGTGTACATGTGGAGTGTGTGTATACGTGTATATGTGTGTAATGTGTGTATACGTGTATATGTGTGTACCTGTGTAATGTGTGTATGTGTGTACATGTGTAATGTGTGTATGTGTGTACATGTGGAGTGTGTGTATACGTGTATAATGTGTGTATACGTGTATATATGTACATGTGTAATGTGTGTATACGTGTACATGTGTAATGTGTGTATACGTGTATATGTGTGTACATGTGTAATGTGTGTATACGTGTATATGTGTGTACATGTGTAATGTGTGTATATGTGTGTACATGTGTAGTGTGTGTATACGTATATATGTGTGTACATGTGTAGTGTGTGTATACATGTATATGTGTGTACATGTGTAGTGTGTGTATACGTGTATATGTGTGTACATGTGTAGTGTGTGTATACGTGTATATGTGTGTACATGTGTAATGTGTGTATATATGTGTGTACATGTGTAGTGTGTATACGTGTATATGTGTGTACATGTGTAATGTGTGTATACGTGTATATGTGTGTATATGTGCAATGTGTGTATATGTCTGTACATGTGTAGTGTGTGTATATGTGTGTACATGTGTAATGTGTGTATACGTGTATATATGTGTACATGTGTAATGTGTGTATGTGTGTACACGTGTAATGTGTGTATATGTGTGTACATGTGGAGTGTGTGTATACGTGTAAATGTGTGTAATGTGTGTATACGTGTATATATGTACATGTGTAATGTGTGTATGTGTGTACATGTGTAATGTGTGTATACGTGTATGTGTATGTACTTGTGTAGTGTGTATACGTGTATATGTTTGTACATGTGTAATGTGTGTATACGTGTATATGTGTGTACATGTGTAATGTGTGTATACGTGTATATGTGTGTACATGTGTAATGTGTGTATATGTGTGTACATGTGTAGTGTGTGTATATGTATATATGTGTGTACATGTGTAGTTTGTTTATACGTGTATATGTGTGTACATGTGTAATGTGTGTATACGTGTATATGTGTGTACATGTGTAATGTGTGTATATGTGTGTACATGTGTAGTGTGTGTATATGTGTGTACATGTGTAATGTGTGTATACGTGTATATGTGTGTACATGTGTAATGTGTGTATGTGTGTACATGTGGAGTGTGTGTATACGTGTATAATGTGTGTATACGTGTATATATGTACATGTGTAATGTGTGTATACGTGTACATGTGTAATGTGTGTATACGTGTATATGTGTGTACATGTGTAATGTGTGTATACGTATATATGTGTGTACATGTGTAATGTGTGTATATGTGTGTACATGTGTAGTGTGTGTATACGTGTATATGTGTGTACATGTGTAGTGTGTGTATACATGTATATGTGTGTACATGTGTAATGTGTGTATACGTGTATATGTGTAATGTGTGTATGTGTGTACATGTGTAATGTGTGTATATGTGTGTACATGTGTAATGTGTGTATGTGTGTACATGTGTAATGTGTGTATATGTGTAATGTGTGTATACGTGTATATGTGTGTACATGTGTAATGTGTGTATACGTGTATATGTGTGTACATGTGTAATGTGTGTATGTGTGTACACGTGTAATGTGTGTATATGTGTGTACATGTGGAGTGTGTGTATACGTGTATATGTGTGTAATGTGTGTATACGTGTATATATGTACATGTGTAATGTGTGTATGTGTGTACATGTGTAATGTGTGTATACGTGTATGTGTATGTACTTGTGTAGTGTGTATACGTGTATATGTGTGTACATGTGTAATGTGTGTATATGTATATATGTGTGTACATGTGTAGTTTGTTTATACGTGTATATGTTTGTACATGTGTAATGTGTGTATACGTGTATATGTGTGTACATGTGTAATGTGTGTATACGTGTATATGTGTGTACATGTGTAATGTGTGTATATGTGTGTACATGTGTAGTGTGTGTATATGTATATATGTGTGTACATGTGTAGTTTGTTTATACGTGTATATGTGTGTACATGTGTAATGTGTGTATACGTGTATATGTGTGTACATGTGTAATGTGTGTATATGTGTGTACATGTGTAGTGTGTGTATATGTGTGTACATGTGTAATGTGTGTATACGTGTATATGTGTGTACATGTGTAATGTGTGTATGTGTGTACATGTGGAGTGTGTGTATACGTGTATAATGTGTGTATACGTGTATATATGTACATGTGTAATGTGTGTATACGTGTACATGTGTAATGTGTGTATACGTGTATATGTGTGTACATGTGTAATGTGTGTATACGTATATATGTGTGTACATGTGTAATGTGTGTATATGTGTGTACATGTGTAGTGTGTGTATACGTGTATATGTGTGTACATGTGTAGTGTGTGTATACATGTATATGTGTGTACATGTGTAATGTGTGTATACGTGTATATGTGTAATGTGTGTATGTGTGTACATGTGTAATGTGTGTATATGTGTGTACATGTGTAATGTGTGTATGTGTGTACATGTGTAATGTGTGTATATGTGTAATGTGTGTATACGTGTACATGTGTAATGTGTGTATACGTGTACATGTGTAATGTGTGTATACGTGTATATGTGTGTACATGTGTAATGTGTGTATATGTGTGTACATGTGTAGTGTGTGTATACGTGTATATGTGTGTACATGTGTAGTGTGTGTATACGTGTATATGTGTGTACATGTGTAATGTGTGTATACGTGTATATGTGTGTACATGTGTAATGTGTGTATGTGTGTACACGTGTAATGTGTGTATATGTGTGTACATGTGGAGTGTGTGTATACGTGTATATGTGTGTAATGTGTGTATACGTGTATATATGTACATGTGTAATGTGTGTATGTGTGTACATGTGTAATGTGTGTATACGTGTATGTGTGTGTACTTGTGTAGTGTGTATACGTGTATATGTGTGTACATGTGTAATGTGTGTATATGTATATATGTGTGTACATGTGTAGTGTGTGTATACGTGTATATGTGTGTACATGTGTAATGTGTGTATATGTATATATGTGTGTACACGTGTAATGTGTGTATATGTGTGTACATGTGTAGTGTGTGTATATGTGTGTACATGTGTAATGTGTGTATACGTGTATATGTGTATACATGTGTAATGTGTGTATGTGTGTACATTTGTAATGTGTGTGTATGTGTGTACATGTGTAATGTGTGTATATGTGTGTACATGTGGAGTGTGTGTATACGTGTATATGTGTGTAATGTGTGTATACGTGTATATATGTACATGTGTAATGTGTGTATATGTGTGTACATGTGTAGTGTGTGTATATGTGTGTACATGTGTAATGTGTGTATACGTGTATATGTGTGTACATGTGTAATGTGTGTATATGTGTGTACATGTGTAGTGTGTGTATACATGTATATGTGTGTACATGTGTAATGTGTGTATACGTGTATATGTGTAATGTGTGTATGTGTGTACATGTGTAATGTGTGTATATGTGTGTACATGTGTAATGTGTGTATGTGTGTACATGTGTAATGTGTGTATATGTGTAATGTGTGTATACGTGTACATGTGTAATGTGTGTATACGTGTATATGTGTAATGTGTGTATACGTGTATATGTGTGTACATGTGTAATGTGTGTATACGTGTATATGTGTGTACATGTGTAATGTGTGTATGTGTGTACATGTGTAAAATGTGTATATGTGTGTACATGTGGAGTGTGTGTATGTGTGTGTACATGTGTAATGTGTGTATATGTGTGTACATGTGGAGTGTGTGTATACGTGTATATGTGTGTACATGTGTAATGTGTGTATACGTGTATATGTGTAATGTGTGTGTATGTGTGTACATGTGTAATGTGTGTATATGTGTGTACATGTGTAATGTGTGTATGTGTGTGTACATGTGTAGTGTGTGTATACGTGTATATGTGTGTACATGTGTAGTGTGTGTATACATGTATATGTGTGTACATGTGTAATGTGTGTATACGTGTATATGTGTAATGTGTGTATGTGTGTACATGTGTAATGTGTGTATATGTGTGTACATGTGTAATGTGTGTATGTGTGTACATGTGTAATGTGTGTATATGTGTAATGTGTGTATACGTGTACATGTGTAATGTGTGTATACGTGTATATGTGTAATGTGTGTATACGTGTATATGTGTGTACATGTGTACTGTGTGTATACGTGTATATGTGTGTACATGTGTAATGTGTGTATATGTGTGTACATGTGTAGTGTGTGTATACGTGTATATGTGTGTACATGTGTAGTGTGTGTATACATGTATATGTGTGTACATGTGTAATGTGTGTATACGTGTATATGTGTAATGTGTGTATGTGTGTACATGTGTAATGTGTGTATATGTGTGTACATGTGTAATGTGTGTATGTGTGTACATGTGTAATGTGTGTATATGTGTAATGTGTGTATACGTGTACATGTGTAATGTGTGTATACGTGTATATGTGTAATGTGTGTATACGTGTATATGTGTGTACATGTGTAATGTGTGTATACGTGTATATGTGTGTACATGTGTAATGTGTGTATATGTGTGTACATGTGTAGTGTGTGTATATGTGTGTACATGTGTAATGTGTGTATACGTGTATATGTGTGTACATGTGTAATGTGTGTATGTGTGTACACGTGTAATGTGTGTATATGTGTGTACATGTGGAGTGTGTGTATACGTGTATAATGTGTGTATACGTGTATATATGTACATGTGTAATGTGTGTATACGTGTACATGTGTAATGTGTGTATACGTGTATATGTGTGTACATGTGTAATGTGTGTATATGTGTGTACATGTGTAGTGTGTGTATACATGTATATGTGTGTACATGTGTAATGTGTGTATACGTGTATATGTGTAATGTGTGTATGTGTGTACATGTGTAATGTGTGTATATGTGTGTACATGTGTAATGTGTGTATGTGTGTACATGTGTAATGTGTGTATATGTGTAATGTGTGTATACGTGTACATGTGTAATGTGTGTATACGTGTATATGTGTAATGTGTGTATACGTGTATATGTGTGTACATGTGTAATGTGTGTATACGTGTATATGTGTGTACATGTGTAATGTGTGTATGTGTGTACATGTGTAAAATGTGTATATGTGTGTACATGTGGAGTGTGTGTATGTGTGTGTACATGTGTAATGTGTGTATATGTGTGTACATGTGGAGTGTGTGTATACGTGTATATGTGTGTACATGTGTAATGTGTGTATACGTGTATATGTGTAATGTGTGTATGTGTGTACATGTGTAATGTGTGTATATGTGTGTACATGTGTAATGTGTGTATGTGTGTACATGTGTAATGTGTGTATACGTGTACATGTGTAATGTGTGTATACGTGTATATGTGTAATGTGTGTATACGTGTATATGTGTGTACATGTGTACTGTGTGTATACGTGTATATGTGTGTACATGTGTAATGTGTGTATATGTGTGTACATGTGTAGTGTGTGTATACGTGTATATGTGTGTACATGTGTAGTGTGTGTATACATGTATATGTGTAGTGTGTGTATACGTGTATATGTGTGTACATGTGTAGTGTGTGTATACATGTATATGTGTGTACATGTGTAATGTGTGTATACGTGTATATGTGTGTACATGTGTAATGTGTGTATATGTGTGTACATGTGTAGTGTGTGTATATGTGTGTACATGTGTAATGTGTGTATACGTGTATATGTGTGTACATGTGTAATGTGTGTATGTGTGTACACGTGTAATGTGTGTATATGTGTGTACATGTGGAGTGTGTGTATACGTGTATTTGTGTGTAATGTGTGTATACGTGTATATATGTACATGTGTAATGTGTGTATGTGTGTACATGTGTAATGTGTGTATACGTGTATGTGTACGTACTTGTGTAGTGTGTATACGTGTATATGTGTGTACATGTGTAATGTGTGTATATGTATATATGTGTGTACATGTGTAGTGTGTGTATACGTGTATATGTGTGTACATGTGTAGTGTGTGTATACGAGTATATGTGTGTACATGTGTAATGTGTGTATATGTGTGTACATGTGTAGTGTGTGTATATGTGTGTACATGTGTAATGTGTGTTTACGTGTATATGTGTGTACATGTGTAATGTGTGTATATGTGTGTACATGTGTAATGTGTGTATATGTGTGTACATGTGTAGTGTGTGTATACGTATATATGTGTGTACATGTGTAATGTGTGTATACGTGTATATGTGTGTACATGTGTAATGTGTGTATACGTGTATATGTGTGTACATGTGTAATGTGTGTATATGTGTGTACATGTGTAATGTGTGTATATGTGTGTACATGTGTAGTGTGTGTATACGTATATATGTGTGTACATGTGTAATGTGTGTATATGTGTGTACATGTGTAATGTGTGTATACGTGTATATGTGTGTACATGTGTAATGTGTGTATACGTGTACATGTGTGTACATGTGTAGTGTGTGTATGTGTGTGTACATGTGTAATGTGTGTATACGTGTATATGTGTGTACATGTGTAATGTGTGTATGTGTGTACATGTGTAATGTGTGTATATGTGTGTACATGTGGAGTGTGTGTATATGTGTATAATGTGTGTATACGTGTATATATGTACATGTGTAATGTGTGTATACGTGTACATGTGTAATGTGTGTATATGTGTGTACATGTGTAGTGTGTGTATACGTGTAAATGTGTGTACATGTGTAGTGTGTGTATACATGTATATGTGTGTACATGTGTAATGTGTGTATACGTGTATATGTGTAATGTGTGTATGTGTGTACATGTGTAATGTGTGTATATGTGTGTACATGTGTAATGTGTGTATGTGTGTACATGTGTAATGTGTGTATATGTGTAATGTGTGTATACGTGTACATGTGTAATGTGTGTATACGTGTACATGTGTAATGTGTGTATACGTGTATATGTGTAATGTGTGTATACGTGTATATGTGTGTACATGTGTAATGTGTGTATACGTGTATATGTGTAATGTGTGTATGTGTGTACATGTGTAATGTGTGTATATGTGTGTACATGTGTAATGTGTGTATGTGTGTACATGTGTAATGTGTGTATATGTGTAATGTGTGTATACGTGTACATGTGTAATGTGTGTATACGTGTACATGTGTAATGTGTGTATACGTGTATATGTGTGTACATGTGTAATGTGTGTATATGTGTGTACATGTGTAGTGTGTGTATACGTGTATATGTGTGTACATGTGTAGTGTGTGTATACGTGTATATGTGTGTACATGTGTAATGTGTGTATACGTGTATATGTGTGTACATGTGTAATGTGTGTATGTGTGTACACGTGTAATGTGTGTATATGTGTGTACATGTGGAGTGTGTGTATACGTGTATATGTGTGTAATGTGTGTATACGTGTATATATGTACATGTGTAATGTGTGTATGTGTGTACATGTGTAATGTGTGTATACGTGTATGTGTGTGTACTTGTGTAGTGTGTATACGTGTATATGTGTGTACATGTGTAATGTGTGTATATGTATATATGTGTGTACATGTGTAGGGTGTGTATACGTGTATATGTGTGTACATGTGTAATGTGTGTATATGTATATATGTGTGTACACGTGTAATGTGTGTATATGTGTGTACATGTGTAGTGTGTGTATATGTGTGTACATGTGTAATGTGTCTATACGTGTATATGTGTATACATGTGTAATGTGTGTATGTGTGTACATTTGTAATGTGTGTGTATGTGTGTACATGTGTAATGTGTGTATATGTGTGTACATGTGGAGTGTGTGTATACGTGTATATGTGTGTAATGTGTGTATACGTGTATATATGTACATGTGTAATGTGTGTATATGTGTGTACATGTGTAGTGTGTGTATATGTGTGTACATGTGTAATGTGTGTATACGTGTATATGTGTGTACATGTGTAATGTGTGTATATGTGTGTACATGTGTAGTGTGTGTATATGTGTGTACATGTGTAATGTGTGTATACGTGTATATGTGTGTACATGTGTAATGTGTGTATGTGTGTACATGTGTAATGTGTGTATATGTGTGTACATGTGGAGTGTGTCTATACGTGTATAATGTGTGTATACGTGTATATATGTACATGTGTAATGTGTGTATACGTGTACATGTGTAATGTGTGTATACGTGTATATGTGTGTACATGTGTAATGTGTGTATATGTGTGTACATGTGTAGTGTGTGTATACATGTATATGTGTGTAGATGTGTAATGTGTGTATACGTGTATATGTGTAATGTGTGTATGTGTGTACATGTGTAATGTGTGTATATGTGTGTACATGTGTAATGTGTGTATGTGTGTACATGTGTAATGTGTGTATATGTGTAATGTGTGTATACGTGTACATGTGTAATGTGTGTATACGTGTATATGTGTAATGTGTGTATAAGTGTATATGTGTGTACATGTGTAATGTGTGTATACGTGTATATGTGTGTACATGTGTAATGTGTGTATGTGTGTACATGTGTAAAATGTGTATATGTGTGTACATGTGGAGTGTGTGTATGTGTGTGTACATGTGTAATGTGTGTATATGTGTGTACATGTGGAGTGTGTGTATACGTGTATATGTGTGTACATGTGTAATGTGTGTATACGTGTATATGTGTAATGTGTGTGTATGTGTGTACATGTGTAATGTGTGTATATGTGTGTACATGTGTAATGTGTGTATGTGTGTGTACATGTGTAGTGTGTGTATACGTATATATGTGTGTACATGTGTAATGTGTGCATACGTGTATATGTGTGTACATGTGTAATGTGTGTATACGTGTATATGTGTGTACATGTGTAATGTGTGTATATGTGTGTACATGTGTAATGTGTGTATATGTGTGTACATGTGTAGTGTGTGTATACGTATATATGTGTGTACATGTGTAATGTGTGTATATGTGTGTACATGTGTAATGTGTGTATACGTGTATATGTGTGTACATGTGTAATGTGTGTATACGTGTACATGTGTGTACATGTGTAGTGTGTGTATGTGTGTGTACATGTGTAATGTGTGTATACGTGTATATGTGTGTACATGTGTAATGTGTGTATGTGTGTACATGTGTAATGTGTGTATATGTGTAATGTGTGTATACGTGTATATGTGTGTACATGTGTAATGTGTGTATGTGTGTACACGTGTAATGTGTGTATATGTGTGTACATGTGGAGTGTGTGTATACGTGTATAATGTGTGTATACGTGTATATATGTACATGTGTAATGTGTGTATACGTGTATATGTGTGTACATGTGTAATGTGTCTATACGTGTATATGTGTAATGTGTGTATGTGTGTACATGTGTAATGTGTGTATATGTGTGTACATGTGTAATGTGTGTATACGTGTATATGTGTGTACATGTGTAATGTGTGTATATTTGTGTACATGTGTAGTGTGTGTATATGTGTGTACATGTGTAATGTGTGTATACGTGTATATGTGTGTACATGTGTAATGTGTGTATGTGTGTACACGTGTAATGTGTGTATATGTGTGTACATGTGGAGTGTGTGTATACGTGTATAATGTGTGTATACGTGTATATATGTACATGTGTAATGTGTGTATACGTGTATATGTGTGTACATGTGTAGTGTGTGTATACATGTATATGTGTGTACATGTGTAGTGTGTGTATACGTGTATATGTGTGTACATGTGTAATGTGTGTATATATGTGTGTACATGTGTAGTGTGTATACGTGTATATGTGTGTACATGTGTAATGTGTGTATACGTGTATATGTGTGTACATGTGCAATGTGTGTATATGTGTGTACATGTGTAGTGTGTGTATATGTGTGTACATGTGTAATGTGTGTATACGTGTATATATGTGTACATGTGTAATGTGTGTATGTGTGTACACGTGTAATGTGTGTATATGTATATATGTGTGTACATGTGTAGTTTGTTTATACGTGTATATGTTTGTACATGTGTAATGTGTGTATACGTGTATATGTGTGTACATGTGTAATGTGTGTATACGTGTATATGTGTGTACATGTGTAATGTGTGTATATGTGTGTACATGTGTAGTGTGTGTATATGTATATATGTGTGTACATGTGTAGTTTGTTTATACGTGTATATGTGTGTACATGTGTAATGTGTGTATACGTGTATATGTGTGTACATGTGTAATGTGTGTATATGTGTGTACATTTGTAGTGTGTGTATATGTGTGTACATGTGTAATGTGTGTATACGTGTATATGTGTGTACATGTGTAATGTGTGTATGTGTGTACATGTGGAGTGTGTGTATACGTGTATAATGTGTGTGTACGTGTATATATGTACATGTGTAATGTGTGTATACGTGTACATGTGTAATGTGTGTATACGTGTATATGTGTGTACATGTGTAATGTGTGTATACGTATATATGTGTGTACATGTGTAATGTGTGTATATGTGTGTACATGTGTAGTGTGTGTATACGTGTATATGTGTGTACATGTGTAGTGTGTGTATACATGTATATGTGTGTACATGTGTAATGTGTGTATGTGTGTACATGTGTAATGTGTGTATATGTGTGTACATGTGTAATGTGTGTATGTGTGTACATGTGTAATGTGTGTATATGTGTAATGTGTGTATACGTGTACATGTGTAATGTGTGTATACGTGTACATGTGTAATGTGTGTATACGTGTACATGTGTAATGTGTGTATACGTGTATATGTGTGTACATGTGTAATGTGTGTATATGTGTGTACATGTGTAATGTGTGTATACGTGTATATGTGTGTACATGTGTAATGTGTGTATACGTATATATGTGTGTACATGTGTAATGTGTGTATATGTGTGTACATGTGTAGTGTGTGTATACGTGTATATGTGTGTACATGTGTAGTGTGTGTATACATGTATATGTGTGTACATGTGTAATGTGTGTATGTGTGTACATGTGTAATGTGTGTATATGTGTGTACATGTGTAATGTGTGTATGTGTGTACATGTGTAATGTGTGTATATGTGTAATGTGTGTATACGTGTACATGTGTAATGTGTGTATACGTGTACATGTGTAATGTGTGTATACGTGTACATGTGTAATGTGTGTATACGTGTATATGTGTGTACATGTGTAATGTGTGTATATGTGTGTACATGTGTAGTGTGTGTATACGTGTATATGTGTGTACATGTGTAGTGTGTGTATACGTGTATATGTGTGTACATGTGTAATGTGTGTATACGTGTATATGTGTGTACATGTGTAATGTGTGTATGTGTGTACATGTGTAGTGTGTGTATACGTGTATATGTGTGTACATGTGTAGTGTGTGTATACGTGTATATGTGTGTACATGTGTAATGTGTGTATACGTGTATATGTGTGTACATGTGTAATGTGTGTATGTGTGTACACGTGTAATGTGTGTATATGTGTGTACATGTGGAGTGTGTGTATACGTGTATATGTGTGTAATGTGTGTATACGTGTATATATGTACATGTGTAATGTGTGTATGTGTGTACATGTGTAATGTGTGTATACGTGTATGTGTGTGTACTTGTGTAGTGTGTATACGTGTATATGTGTGTACATGTGTAATGTGTGTATATGTATTTATGTGTGTACATGTGTAGTGTGTGTATACGTGTATATGTGTGTACACGTGTAATGTGTGTATATGTGTGTACATGTGTAGTGTGTTTATATGTGTGTACATGTGTAATGTGTGTATACGTGTATATGTGTGTACATGTGTAATGTGTGTATGTGTGTACATGTGGAGTGTGTGTATACGTGTATAATGTGTGTATACGTGTATATATGTACATGTGTAATGTGTGTATACGTGTACATGTGTAATGTGTGTATACGTGTATATGTGTGTACATGTGTAATGTGTGTATACGTGTATATGTGTGTACATGTGTAATGTGTGTATATGTGTGTACATGTGTAGTGTGTGTATACGTGTATATGTGTGTACATGTGTAGTGTGTGTAAACATGTATATGTGTGTACATGTGTAGTGTGTGTATACGTGTATATGTGTGTACATGTGTAGTGTGTGTATATATGTGTGTACATGTGTAGTGTGTATACGTGTATATGCGTGTACATGTGTAATGTGTGTATACGTGTATATGTGTGTACATGTGTAATGTGTGTATATGTGTGTACATGTGTAGTGTGTGTATATGTGTGTACATGTGTAATGTGTGTATACGTGTATATGTGTATACATGTGTAATGTGTGTATGTGTGTACATTTGTAATGTGTGTGTATGTGTGTACATGTGTAATGTGTGTATATGTGTGTACATGTGGAGTGTGTGTATACGTGTATATGTGTGTAATGTGTGTATACGTGTATATATGTACATGTGTAATGTGTGTATATGTGTGTACATGTGTAGTGTGTGTATATGTGTGTACATGTGTAATGTGTGTATACGTGTATATGTGTGTACATGTGTAATGTGTGTATATGTGTGTACATGTGTAGTGTGTGTATATGTGTGTACATGTGTAATGTGTGTATACGTGTATATGTGTGTACATGTGTAATGTGTGTATGTGTGTACATGTGTAATGTGTGTATATGTGTGTACATGTGGAGTGTGTGTATACGTGTATAATGTGTGTATACGTGTATATATGTACATGTGTAATGTGTGTATACGTGTACATGTGTAATGTGTGTATACGTGTATATGTGTGTACATGTGTAATGTGTGTATATGTGTGTACATGTGTAGTGTGTGTATACATGTATATGTGTGTACATGTGTAATGTGTGTATACGTGTATATGTGTAATGTGTGTATGTGTGTACATGTGTTATGTGTGTATTTGTGTGTATATGTGTAATGTGTGTATGTGTGTACATGTGTAATGTGTGTATATGTGTAATGTGTGTATACGTGTACATGTGTAATGTGTGTATACGTGTATATGTGTAATGTGTGTATACGTGTATATGTGTGTACATGTGTAATGTGTGTATACGTATATATGTGTGTACATGTGTAATGTGTGTATATGTGTGTACATGTGTAATGTGTGTATACGTGTATATGTGTGTACATGTGTAATGTGTGTATACGTGTATATGTGTGTACATGTGTAATGTGTGTATACGTGTACATGTGTAATGTGTGTATACGTGTATATGTGTGTACATGTGTAATGTGTGTAATGTGTGAGTATGTGTACATGTGTAGTGTGTATACGTGTATATGTGTGTACATGTGTAATGTGTTTATACGTGTATATGTGTGTACACGTGTAATGTGTGTATACGTGTATATGTGTGTACATGTGTAATGTGTGTATATGTGTGTACATGTGTAGTGTGTGTATATGTGTGTACATGTGTAATGTGTGTATACGTGTATATGTGTGTACATGTGTAATGTGTGTATGTGTGTACATGTGTAATATGTGTATATGTGTGTGCATGTGGAGTGTGTGTATGTGTGTGTACATGTGTAATGTGTGTATATGTGTATATGTGTGTACATGTGGAGTGTGTGTATACGTGTATATGTGTGTAATGTGTGTATACGTGTATATGTGTGTACCTGTGTAGTGTGTATGTGTGTACATGTGTAATGTGTGTATGTGTGTACATGTGGAGTGTGTGTATACGTGTATAATGTGTGTATACGTGTATATATGTACATGTGTAATGTGTGTATACGTGTACATGTGTAATGTGTGTATACGTGTATATGTGTGTACATGTGTAATGTGTGTATACGTGTATATGTGTGTACATGTGTAATGTGTGTATATGTGTGTACATGTGTAGTGTGTGTATACGTATATATGTGTGTACATGTGTAGTGTGTGTATACATGTATATGTGTGTACATGTGTAGTGTGTGTATACGTGTATATGTGTATACATGTGTAATGTGTGTATGTGTGTACATTTGTAATGTGTGTGTATGTGTGTACATGTGTAATGTGTGTATATGTGTGTACATGTGGAGTGTGTGTATACGTGTATATGTGTGTAATGTGTGTATACGTGTATATATGTACATGTGTAATGTGTGTATATGTGTGTACATGTGTAGTGTGTGTATATGTGTGTACATGTGTAATGTGTGTATACGTGTATATGTGTGTACATGTGTAATGTGTGTATATGTGTGTACATGTGTAGTGTGTGTATATGTGTGTACACGTGTAATGTGTGTATACGTGTATATGTGTGTACATGTGTAATGTGTGTATACGTGTATATGTGTGTACATGTGTAATGTGTGTATGTGTGTACATGTGTAATGTGTGTATATGTGTGTACATGTGGAGTGTGTGTATACGTGTATAATGTGTGTATACGTGTATATATGTACATGTGTAATGTGTGTATACGTGTACATGTGTAATGTGTGTATACGTGTATATGTGTGTACATGTGTAATGTGTGTATATGTGTGTACATGTGTAGTGTGTGTATACATGTATATGTGTGTACATGTGTAATGTGTGTATACGTGTATATGTGTAATGTGTGTATGTGTGTACATGTGTTATGTGTGTATATGTGTGTACATGTGTAATGTGTGTATGTGTGTACATGTGTAATGTGTGTATATGTGTAATGTGTGTATACGTGTACATGTGTAATGTGTGTATACGTGTATATGTGTAATGTGTGTATACGTGTATATGTGTGTACATGTGTAATGTGTGTATACGTATATATGTGTGTACATGTGTAATGTGTGTATATGTGTGTACATGTGTAATGTGTGTATACGTGTATATGTGTGTACATGTGTAATGTGTGTATACGTGTATATGTGTATACATGTGTAATGTGTGTATACGTGTACATGTGTAATGTGTGTATACGTGTATATGTGTGTACATGTGTAATGTGTGTATACGTGTATATGTGTGTACATGTGTAATGTGTGTATATGTGTGTACATGTGCAGTGTGTGTATACGTGTATATGTGTGTACATGTGTAATGTGTGTAATGTGTGAGTATGTGTACATGTGTAGTGTGTATATGTGTATATGTGTGTACATGTGTAATGTGTTTATACGTGTATATGTGTGTACACGTGTAATGTGTGTATACGTGTATATGTGTGTACATGTGTAATGTGTGTATATGTGTGTACATGTGTAGTGTGTGTATATGTGTGTACATGTGTAATGTGTGTATACGTGTATATGTGTGTACATGTGTAATGTGTGTATGTGTGTACATGTGTAATATGTGTATATGTGTGTGCATGTGGAGTGTGTGTATGTGTGTGTACATGTGTAATGTGTGTATATGTGTATATGTGTGTACATGTGGAGTGTGTGTATACGTGTATATGTGTGTAATGTGTGTATACGTGTATATGTGTGTACCTGTGTAGTGTGTATGTGTGTACATGTGTAATGTGTGTATGTGTGTACATGTGGAGTGTGTGTATACGTGTATAATGTGTGTATACGTGTATATATGTACATGTGTAATGTGTGTATACGTGTACATGTGTAATGTGTGTATACGTGTATATGTGTGTACATGTGTAATGTGTGTATACGTGTATATGTGTGTACATGTGTAATGTGTGTATGTGTGTACATGTGTAATGTGTGTATGTGTGTACATGTGGAGTGTGTGTATACGTGTATAATGTGTGTATACGTGTATATATGTACATGTGTAATGTGTGTATACGTGTACATGTGTAATGTGTGTATACGTGTATATGTGTGTACATGTGTAATGTGTGTATACGTGTATATGTGTGTACATGTGTAATGTGTGTATATGTGTGTACATGTGTAGTGTGTGTATACGTATATATGTGTGTACATGTGTAGTGTGTGTATACATGTATATGTGTGTACATGTGTAGTGTGTGTATACGTGTATATGTGTGTACATGTGTAGTGTGTGTATACGTGTATATGTGTGTACATGTGTAATGTGTGTATATATGTGTGTACATGTGTAGTGTGTATACGTGTATATGTGTGTACATGTGTAATGTGTGTATACGTGTATATGTGTGTACATGTGCAATGTGTGTATATGTGTGTACATGTGTAGTGTGTGTATATGTGTGTACATGTGTAATGTGTGTATACGTGTATATATGTGTACATGTGTAATGTGTGTATGTGTGTACACGTGTAATGTGTGTATATGTGTGTACATGTGGAGTGTGTGTATACGTGTATATGTGTGTAATGTGTGTATACGTGTATATATGTACATGTGTAATGTGTGTATGTGTGTACATGTGTAATGTGTGTATACGTGTATGTGTATGTACTTGTGTAGTGTGTATACGTGTATATGTGTGTACATGTGTAATGTGTGTATATGTATATATGTGTGTACATGTGTAATGTGTGTATATGTGTGTACATGTGTAATGTGTGTATACGTGTATATGTGTGTACATTTGTAATGTGTGTATGTGTGTACATGTGGAGTGTGTGTATACGTGTATAATGTGTGTATACGTGTATATATGTACATGTGTAATGTGTGTATACGTGTACATGTGTAATGTGTGTATACGTGTATATGTGTGTACATGTGTAATGTGTGTATACGTGTATATGTGTGTACATGTGTAATGTGTGTATATGTGTGTACATGTGTAGTGTGTGTATACGTATATATGTGTGTACATGTGTAGTGTGTGTATACATGTATATGTGTGTACATGTGTAGTGTGTGTATACGTGTATATGTGTATACATGTGTAATGTGTGTATGTGTGTACATTTGTAATGTGTGTGTATGTGTGTACATGTGTAATGTGTGTATATGTGTGTACATGTGGAGTGTGTGTATACGTGTATATGTGTGTAATGTGTGTATACGTGTATATATGTACATGTGTAATGTGTGTATATGTGTGTACATGTGTAGTGTGTGTATATGTGTGTACATGTGTAATGTGTGTATACGTGTATATGTGTGTACATGTGTAATGTGTGTATATGTGTGTACATGTGTAGTGTGTGTATATGTGTGTACATGTGTAATGTGTGTATACGTGTATATGTGTGTACATGTGTAATGTGTGTATGTGTGTACATGTGTAATGTGTGTATATGTGTGTACATGTGGAGTGTGTGTATACGTGTATAATGTGTGTATACGTGTATATATGTACATGTGTAATGTGTGTATACGTGTACATGTGTAATGTGTGTATACGTGTATATGTGTGTACATGTGTAATGTGTGTATATGTGTGTACATGTGTAGTGTGTGTATACATGTATATGTGTGTACATGTGTAATGTGTGTATACGTGTATATGTGTAATGTGTGTATGTGTGTACATGTGTTATGTGTGTATATGTGTGTACATGTGTAATGTGTGTATGTGTGTACATGTGTAATGTGTGTATATGTGTAATGTGTGTATACGTGTACATGTGTAATGTGTGTATACGTGTATATGTGTAATGTGTGTATACGTGTATATGTGTGTACATGTGTAATGTGTGTATACGTATATATGTGTGTACATGTGTAATGTGTGTATATGTGTGTACATGTGTAATGTGTGTATACGTGTATATGTGTGTACATGTGTAATGTGTGTATACGTGTACATGTGTAATGTGTGTATACGTGTATATGTGTGTACATGTGTAATGTGTGTATACGTGTATATGTGTGTACATGTGTAATGTGTGTATACGTGTACATGTGTAATGTGTGTATACGTGTATATGTGTGTACATGTGTAATGTGTGTATACGTGTATATGTGTGTACATGTGTAATGTGTGTATATGTGTGTACATGTGTAATGTGTGTATACGTGTATATGTGTGTACATGTGTAATGTGTGTATATGTGTGTACATGTGTAGTGTGTATACGTGTATATGTGTGTACATGTGTAATGTGTTTATACGTGTATATGTGTGTACACGTGTAATGTGTGTATACGTGTATATGTGTGTACATGTGTAATGTGTGTATATGTGTGTACATGTGTAGTGTGTGTATATGTGTGTACATGTGTAATGTGTGTATACGTGTATATGTGTGTACATGTGTAATGTGTGTATGTGTGTACATGTGTAATATGTGTATATGTGTGTGCATGTGGAGTGTGTGTATGTGTGTGTACATGTGTAATGTGTGTATATGTGTATATGTGTGTACATGTGGAGTGTGTGTATACGTGTATATGTGTGTAATGTGTGTATACGTGTATATGTGTGTACCTGTTTAGTGTGTATGTGTGTACATGTGTAATGTGTGTATGTGTGTACATGTGGAGTGTGTGTATACGTGTATAATGTGTGTATACGTGTATATATGTACATGTGTAATGTGTGTATACGTGTACATGTGTAATGTGTGTATACGTGTATATGTGTGTACATGTGTAATGTGTGTATACGTGTATATGTGTGTACATGTGTAATGTGTGTATATGTGTGTACATGTGTAGTGTGTGTATACGTATATATGTGTGTACATGTGTAGTGTGTGTATACATGTATATGTGTGTACATGTGTAGTGTGTGTATACGTGTATATGTGTGTACATGTGTAGTGTGTGTATACGTGTATATGTGTGTACATGTGTAATGTGTGTATATATGTGTGTACATGTGTAGTGTGTATACGTGTATATGTGTGTACATGTGTAATGTGTGTATACGTGTATATGTGTGTACATGTGCAATGTGTGTATATGTGTGTACATGTGTAGTGTGTGTATATGTGTGTACATGTGTAATGTGTGTATACGTGTATATATGTGTACATGTGTAATGTGTGTATGTGTGTACACGTGTAATGTGTGTATATGTGTGTACATGTGGAGTGTGTGTATACGTGTATATGTGTGTAATGTGTGTATACGTGTATATATGTACATGTGTAATGTGTGTATGTGTGTACATGTGTAATGTGTGTATACGTGTATATGTGTAATGTGTGTATACGTGTATATGTGTGTACATGTGTAATGTGTGTATACGTATATATGTGTGTACATGTGTAATGTGTGTATATGTGTGTACATGTGTAATGTGTGTATACGTGTATATGTGTGTACATGTGTAATGTGTGTATACGTGTACATGTGTAATGTGTGTATACGTGTATATGTGTGTACATGTGTAATGTGTGTATACGTGTATATGTGTGTACATGTGTAATGTGTGTATACGTGTACATGTGTAATGTGTGTATACGTGTATATGTGTGTACATGTGTAATGTGTGTATACGTGTATATGTGTGTACATGTGTAATGTGTGTATATGTGTGTACATGTGTAATGTGTGTATACGTGTATATGTGTGTACATGTGTAATGTGTGTATATGTGTGTACATGTGTAGTGTGTATACGTGTATATGTGTGTACATGTGTAATGTGTTTATACGTGTATATGTGTGTACACGTGTAATGTGTGTATACGTGTATATGTGTGTACATGTGTAATGTGTGTATATGTGTGTACATGTGTAGTGTGTGTATATGTGTGTACATGTGTAATGTGTGTATACGTGTATATGTGTGTACATGTGTAATGTGTGTATGTGTGTACATGTGTAATATGTGTATATGTGTGTGCATGTGGAGTGTGTGTATGTGTGTGTACATGTGTAATGTGTGTATATGTGTATATGTGTGTACATGTGGAGTGTGTGTATACGTGTATATGTGTGTAATGTGTGTATACGTGTATATGTGTGTACCTGTTTAGTGTGTATGTGTGTACATGTGTAATGTGTGTATGTGTGTACATGTGGAGTGTGTGTATACGTGTATAATGTGTGTATACGTGTATATATGTACATGTGTAATGTGTGTATACGTGTACATGTGTAATGTGTGTATACGTGTATATGTGTGTACATGTGTAATGTGTGTATACGTGTATATGTGTGTACATGTGTAATGTGTGTATATGTGTGTACATGTGTAGTGTGTGTATACGTATATATGTGTGTACATGTGTAGTGTGTGTATACATGTATATGTGTGTACATGTGTAGTGTGTGTATACGTGTATATGTGTGTACATGTGTAGTGTGTGTATACGTGTATATGTGTGTACATGTGTAATGTGTGTATATATGTGTGTACATGTGTAGTGTGTATACGTGTATATGTGTGTACATGTGTAATGTGTGTATACGTGTATATGTGTGTACATGTGCAATGTGTGTATATGTGTGTACATGTGTAGTGTGTGTATATGTGTGTACATGTGTAATGTGTGTATACGTGTATATATGTGTACATGTGTAATGTGTGTATGTGTGTACACGTGTAATGTGTGTATATGTGTGTACATGTGGAGTGTGTGTATACGTGTATATGTGTGTAATGTGTGTATACGTGTATATATGTACATGTGTAATGTGTGTATGTGTGTACATGTGTAATGTGTGTATACGTGTATATGTGTAATGTGTGTATACGTGTATATGTGTGTACATGTGTAATGTGTGTATACGTATATATGTGTGTACATGTGTAATGTGTGTATATGTGTGTACATGTGTAATGTGTGTATACGTGTATATGTGTGTACATGTGTAATGTGTGTATACGTGTACATGTGTAATGTGTGTATACGTGTATATGTGTGTACATGTGTAATGTGTGTATACGTGTATATGTGTGTACATGTGTAATGTGTGTATACGTGTACATGTGTAATGTGTGTATACGTGTATATGTGTGTACATGTGTAATGTGTGTATACGTGTATATGTGTGTACATGTGTAATGTGTGTATATGTGTGTACATGTGTAATGTGTGTATACGTGTATATGTGTGTACATGTGTAATGTGTGTATATGTGTGTACATGTGAAGTGTGTATACGTGTATATGTGTGTACATGTGTAATGTGTTTATACGTGTATATGTGTGTACACGTGTAATGTGTGTATACGTGTATATGTGTGTACATGTGTAATGTGTGTATATGTGTGTACATGTGTAGTGTGTGTATATGTGTGTACATGTGTAATGTGTGTATACGTGTATATGTGTGTACATGTGTAATGTGTGTATGTGTGTACATGTGTAATATGTGTATATGTGTGTGCATGTGGAGTGTGTGTATGTGTGTGTACATGTGTAATGTGTGTATATGTGTATATGTGTGTACATGTGGAGTGTGTGTATACGTGTATATGTGTGTAATGTGTGTATACGTGTATATGTGTGTACCTGTTTAGTGTGTATGTGTGTACATGTGTAATGTGTGTATGTGTGTACATGTGGAGTGTGTGTATACGTGTATAATGTGTGTATACGTGTATATATGTACATGTGTAATGTGTGTATACGTGTACATGTGTAATGTGTGTATACGTGTATATGTGTGTACATGTGTAATGTGTGTATACGTGTATATGTGTGTACATGTGTAATGTGTGTATATGTGTGTACATGTGTAGTGTGTGTATACGTATATATGTGTGTACATGTGTAGTGTGTGTATACATGTATATGTGTGTACATGTGTAGTGTGTGTATACGTGTATATGTGTGTACATGTGTAGTGTGTGTATACGTGTATATGTGTGTACATGTGTAATGTGTGTATATATGTGTGTACATGTGTAGTGTGTATACGTGTATATGTGTGTACATGTGTAATGTGTGTATACGTGTATATGTGTGTACATGTGCAATGTGTGTATATGTGTGTACATGTGTAGTGTGTGTATATGTGTGTACATGTGTAATGTGTGTATACGTGTATATATGTGTACATGTGTAATGTGTGTATGTGTGTACACGTGTAATGTGTGTATATGTGTGTACATGTGGAGTGTGTGTATACGTGTATATGTGTGTAATGTGTGTATACGTGTATATATGTACATGTGTAATGTGTGTATGTGTGTACATGTGTAATGTGTGTATACGTGTATGTGTATGTACTTGTGTAGTGTGTATACGTGTATATGTGTATACATGTGTAATGTGTGTATATGTATATATGTGTGTACATGTGTAGTTTGTTTATACGTGTATATGTTTGTACACGTGTAATGTGTGTATACGTGTATATGTGTGTACATGTGTAATGTGTGTATACGTGTATATGTGTGTACATGTGTAATGTGTGTATATGTGTGTACATGTGTAGTGTGTGTATACGTGTATATGTGTGTACATGTGTAGTGTGTGTATACATGTATATGTGTGTACATGTGTAATGTGTGTATACGTGTATATGTGTAATGTGTGTATGTGTGTACATGTGTAATGTGTGTATATGTGTGTACATGTGTAATGTGTGTATGTGTGTACATGTGTAATGTGTGTATATGTGTAATGTGTGTATACGTGTACATGTGTAATGTGTGTATACGTGTACATGTGTAATGTGTGTATACGTGTATATGTGTGTACATGTGTAATGTGTGTATATGTGTGTACATGTGTAGTGTGTGTATACGTGTATATGTGTGTACATGTGTAATGTGTGTATACGTGTATATGTGTGTACATGTGTAATGTGTGTATGTGTGTACACGTGTAATGTGTGTATATGTGTGTACATGTGGAGTGTGTGTATACGTGTATATGTGTGTAATGTGTGTATACGTGTATATATGTACATGTGTAATGTGTGTATGTGTGTACATGTGTAATGTGTGTATACGTGTATGTGTGTGTACTTGTGTAGTGTGTATACGTGTATATGTGTGTACATGTGTAATGTGTGTATATGTATATATGTGTGTACATGTGTAGTGTGTGTATACGTGTATATGTGTGTACATGTGTAATGTGTGTATATGTATATATGTGTGTACACGTGTAATGTGTGTATATGTATGTACATGTGTAGTGTGTGTATATGTGTGTACATGTGTAATGTGTGTATACGTGTATATGTGTGTACATGTGTAATGTGTGTATGTGTGTACATGTGGAGTGTGTGTATACGTGTATAATGTGTGTATACGTGTATATATGTACATGTGTAATGTGTGTATACGTGTACATGTGTAATGTGTGTATACGTGTATATGTGTGTACATGTGTAATGTGTGTATACGTGTATATGTGTGTACATGTGTAATGTGTGTATATGTGTGTACATGTGTAGTGTGTGTATACGTGTATATGTGTGTACATGTGTAGTGTGTGTAAACATGTATATGTGTGTACATGTGTAGTGTGTGTATACGTGTATATGTGTGTACATGTGTAGTGTGTGTATACGTGTATATGTGTGTACATGTGTAATGTGTGTATATATGTGTGTACATGTGTAGTGTGTATACGTGTATATGCGTGTACATGTGTAATGTGTGTATACGTGTATATGTGTGTACATGTGTAATGTGTGTATATGTGTGTACATGTGTAGTGTGTGTATATGTGTGTACATGTGTAATGTGTGTATACGTGTATATGTGTATACATGTGTAATGTGTGTATGTGTGTACATTTGTAATGTGTGTGTATGTGTGTACATGTGTAATGTGTGTATATGTGTGTACATGTGGAGTGTGTGTATACGTGTATATGTGTGTAATGTGTGTATACGTGTATATATGTACATGTGTAATGTGTGTATATGTGTGTACATGTGTAGTGTGTGTATATGTGTGTACATGTGTAATGTGTGTATACGTGTATATGTGTGTACATGTGTAATGTGTGTATATGTGTGTACATGTGTAGTGTGTGTATATGTGTGTACATGTGTAATGTGTGTATACGTGTATATGTGTGTACATGTGTAATGTGTGTATGTGTGTACATGTGTAATGTGTGTATATGTGTGTACATGTGGAGTGTGTGTATACGTGTATAATGTGTGTATACGTGTATATATGTACATGTGTAATGTGTGTATACGTGTACATGTGTAATGTGTGTATACGTGTATATGTGTAATGTGTGTATGTGTGTACATGTGTTATGTGTGTATATGTGTGTACATGTGTAATGTGTGTATGTGTGTACATGTGTAATGTGTGTATATGTGTAATGTGTGTATACGTGTACATGTGTAATGTGTGTATACGTGTATATGTGTAATGTGTGTATACGTGTATATGTGTGTACATGTGTAATGTGTGTATACGTATATATGTGTGTACATGTGTAATGTGTGTATATGTGTGTACATGTGTAATGTGTGTATACGTGTATATGTGTGTACATGTGTAATGTGTGTATACGTGTATATGTGTGTACATGTGTAATGTGTGTATACGTGTACATGTGTAATGTGTGTATACGTGTATATGTGTGTACATGTGTAATGTGTGTATACGTGTATATGTGTGTACATGTGTAATGTGTGTATATGTGTGTACATGTGTAGTGTGTGTATACGTGTATATGTGTGTACATGTGTAATGTGTGTAATGTGTGAGTATGTGTACATGTGTAGTGTGTATACGTGTATATGTGTGTACATGTGTAATGTGTTTATACGTGTATATGTGTGTACACGTGTAATGTGTGTATACGTGTATATGTGTGTACATGTATAATGTGTGTATATGTGTGTACATGTGTAGTGTGTGTATATGTGTGTACATGTGTAATGTGTGTATACGTGTATATGTGTGTACATGTGTAATGTGTGTATACGTGTATATGTGTGTACATGTGTAATGTGTGTATGTGTGTACATGTGTAATGTGTGTATGTGTGTACATGTGTAATGTGTGTATATGTGTGTACATGTGTAATGTGTGTATACGTGTATATGTGTGTACATGTGTAATGTGTGTATACGTGTATATGTGTGTACATGTGTAATGTGTGTATATGTGTGTACATGTGTAATGTGTGTATATGTGTGTACATGTGGAGTGTGTGCATACGTGTATAATGTGTGTATACGTGTATATATGTACATGTGTAATGTGTGTATACGTGTACATGTGTAATGTGTGTATACGTGTATATGTGTGTACATGTGTAATGTGTGTATACGTGTATATGTGTGTACATGTGTAATGTGTGTATATGTGTGTACATGTGTAGTGTGTGTATATGTGTGTACATGTGTAATGTGTGTATACGTGTATATGTGTGTACATGTGTAATGTGTGTATGTGTGTACACGTGTAACGTGTGTATATGTGTGTACATGTGGAGTGTGTGTATACGTGTATATGTGTGTAATGTGTAATGTGTGTATATGTGTGTACACGTGTAATGTGTGTATATGTGTGTACATGTGTAGTGTGTGTATATGTGTGTACATGTGTAATGTGTGTATACGTGTATATGTGTGTACATGTGTAATGTGTGTATACGTGTGTATGTGTGTACATGTGTAATGTGTGTATATGTGTGTACATGTGGAGTGTGTGTATACGTGTATAATGTGTGTATACGTGTATATATGTACATGTGTAATGTGTGTATACGTGTACATGTGTAATGTGTGTATACGTGTATATATGTACATGTGTAATGTGTGTATGTGTGTACATGTGTAATGTGTGTATACGTGTATGTGTGTACTTGTGTAGTGTGTATACGTGTATATGTGTGTACATGTGTAATGTGTGTATATGTATATATGTGTGTACACGTGTAATGTGTGTATATGTGTGTACATGTGTAGTGTGTGTATATGTGTGTACATGTGTAATGTGTGTATGTGTGTACATGTGTAATGTGTGTATATGTGTGTACATGTGGAGTGTGTGTATACGTGTATATGTGTGTAATGTGTGTATACGTGTATATATGTACATGTGTAATGTGTGTATATGTGTGTACATGTGTAATGTGTGTATACGTGTATATGTGTGTACATGTGTAATGTGTGTATATGTGTGTACATGTGTAGTGTGTGTATACGTGTATATGTGTGTACATGTGTAGCGTGTGTATACATGTATATGTGTGTACATGTGTAATGTGTGTATACGTGTATATGTGTAATGTGTGTATGTGTGTACATGTGTAATGTGTGTATATGTGTGTACATGTGTAGTGTGTGTATACGTGTATATGTGTGTACATGTGTAGCGTGTGTATACATGTATATGTGTGTACATGTGTAATGTGTGTATACGTGTACATGTGTAATGTGTGTATACGTGTATATGTGTAATGTGTGTATACGTGTATATGTGTGTATATGTGTAAGGTGTGTATACGTGTATATGTGTGTACATGTGTAATGTGTGTATGTGTGTACATGTGTAATATGTGTATATGTGTGTACATGTGGAGTGTGTGTATGTGTGTGTACATGTGTAATGTGTGTATATGTGTGTACATGTGGAGTGTGTGTATTCGTGTATATGTGTGTACATGTGTAATGTGTGTATACGTGTATATGTGTAATGTGTGTATGTGTGTACATGTGTAATGTGTGTATATGTGTGTACATGTGTAATGTGTGTATGTGTGTACATGTGTAATGTGTGTATATGTGTAATGTGTGTATACGTGTACATGTGTAATGTGTGTATACGTGTATATGTGTAATGTGTGTATACGTGTATATGTGTGTACATGTGTAATGTGTGTATACGTGTATATGTGTGTACATGTGTAATGTGTGTATACGTGTATATGTGTGTACACGTGTAATGTGTGTATATGTGTGTACATGTGTAGTGTGTGTATATGTGTGTACATGTGTAATGTGTGTATACGTGTATATGTGTGTACCTGTGTAATGTGTGTATGTGTGTACATGTGTAATGTGTGTATATGTGTGTACATGTGGAGTGTGTGTATACGTGTATATGTGTGTAATGTGTATATACGTGTATATATGTACATGTGTAATGTGTGTATGTGTAATGTGTAATGTGTGTATACGTGTATGTGTGTGTACTTGTGTAGTGTGTATACGTGTATATGTGTGTACATGTGTAATGTGTGTATACGTGTATGTGTGTGTACTTGTGTAGTGTGTATACGTGTATATGTGTGTACATGTGTAATGTGTGTATATGTATATATGTGTGTACATGTGTAGTGTGTATACGTGTATATGTGTGTACATGTGTAATGTGTGTATACGTGTATATGTGTGTACATGTGTAATGTGTGTATACTTGTATATGTGTGTACATGTGTAATGTGTGTATATGTGTGTACATGTGGAGTGTGTGTATACGTGTATATGTGTGTAATGTGTGTATACGTGTATATGTGTGTAATGTGTGTATACGTGTATATATGTACATGTGTAATGTGTGTATGTGTATATATGTTTGTACATGTGTAGTGTGTGTATACGTGTATATGTGTGTACTTGTGTAGTGTGTATACGTGTATATGTGTGTACATGTGTAATGTGTGTATATGTATATATGTGTGTACATGTGTAGTGTGTGTATACGTGTATATGTGTGTACATGTGTAATGTGTGTATACGTGTATGTGTGTGTACTTGTGTAGTGTGTATACGTGTATATGTGTGTACATGTGTAATGTGTGTATATGTATATATGTGTGTACATGTGTAGTGTGTTTATACGTGTATATGTGTGTACATGTGTAATGTGTGTATACGTGTATATGTGTGTACACGTGTAATGTGTGTATATGTGTGTACATGTGTAGTGTGTGTATATGTGTGTACATGTGTAATGTGTGTATACGTGTATATGTGTGTACCTGTGTAATGTGTGTATGTGTGTACATGTGTAATGTGTGTATATGTGTGTACATGTGTAGTGTGTGTATACGTGTATATGTGTGTACATGTGTAGTGTGTGTATACGTGTATATGTGTGTACATGTGTAATGTGTGTATATATGTGTGTACATGTGTAGTGTGTATACGTGTATATGTGTTTACATGTGTAATGTGTGTATATGTGTGTACATGTGTATTGTGTGTATATGTGTGTACATGTGTAGTGTGTGTATATGTGTGTACATGTGTAATGTGTGTATACGTGCATATGTGTGTACATGTGTAATGTGTGTATACGTGTATATGTGTGTACACGTGTAATGTGTGTATGTGTGTACATGTGTAATGTGTGTATGTGTGTACATGTGTAATGTGTGTATATGTGTGTACATGTGTAATGTGTGTATACGTGTATATGTGTGTACATGTGTAATGTGTGTATGTGTGTACATGTGTAATGTGTGTATATGTGTGTTCATGTGGAGTGTGTATACGTGTATAATGTGTGTATACGTGTATATATGTACATGTGTAATGTGTGTATACGTGTACATGTGTAATGTGTGTATACGTGTATATGTGTGTACATGTGTAATGTGTGTATACGTGTATATGTGTGTACATGTGTAATGTGTGTATGTGTGTACATGTGTAATGTGTGTATATGTGTGTACATGTGGAGTGTGTGCATACGTGTATAATGTGTGTATACGTGTATATATGTACATGTGTAATGTGTGTATACGTGTACATGTGTATTGTGTGTATACGTGTATATGTGTGTACATGTGTAATGTGTGTATACGTGTATATGTGTGTACATGTGTAATGTGTGTATATGTGTGTACATGTGTAGTGTGTATATGTGTGTACATGTGTAATGTGTGTATACGTGTATATGTGTGTACATGTGTAATGTGTGTATGTGTGTACACGTGTAACGTGTGTATATGTGTGTACATGTGGAGTGTGTGTATACGTGTATATGTGTGTAATGTGTAATGTGTGTATATGTGTGTACACGTGTAATGTGTGTATATGTGTGTACATGTGTAGTGTGTGTATATGTGTGTACATGTGTAATGTGTGTATACGTGTATATGTGTGTACATGTGTAATGTGTGTATACGTGTGTATGTGTGTACATGTGTAATGTGTGTATATGTGTGTACATGTGGAGTGTGTGTATACGTGTATAATGTGTGTATACGTGTATATATGTACATGTGTAATGTGTGTATACGTGTACATGTGTAATGTGTGTATACGTGTATATATGTACATGTGTAATGTGTGTATGTGTGTACATGTGTAATGTGTGTATACGTGTATGTGTGTATACTTGTGTAGTGTGTATACGTGTATATGTGTGTACATGTGTAATGTGTGTATATGTATATATGTGTGTACACGTGTAATGTGTGTACATGTGTAGTGTGTGTATATGTGTGTACATGTGTAATGTGTGTATGTGTGTACATGTGTAATGTGTGTATATGTGTGTAATGTGTGTATACGTGTATATATGTACATGTGTAATGTGTGTATATGTGTGTACATGTGTAATGTGTGTATACGTGTATATGTGTGTACATGTGTAATGTGTGTATATGTGTGTACATGTGTAGTGTGTGTATACGTGTATATGTGTGTACATGTGTAGCGTGTGTATACATGTATATGTGTGTACATGTGTAATGTGTGTATACGTGTATATGTGTAATGTGTGTATGTGTGTACATGTGTAATGTGTGTATATGTGTGTACATGTGTAGTGTGTGTATACGTGTATATGTGTGTACATGTGTAGCGTGTGTATACATGTATATGTGTGTACATGTGTAATGTGTGTATACGTGTACATGTGTAATGTGTGTATACGTGTATATGTGTAATGTGTGTATACGTGTATATGTGTGTATAAGTGTAAGGTGTGTATACGTGTATATGTGTGTACATGTGTAATGTGTGTATGTGTGTACATGTGTAATATGTGTATATGTGTGTACATGTGGAGTGTGTGTATGTGTGTGTACATGTGTAATGTGTGTATATGTGTGTACATGTGGAGTGTGTGTATACGTGTATATGTGTGTACATGTGTAATGTGTGTATACGTGTATATGTGTAATGTGTGTATGTGTGTACATGTGTAATGTGTGTATATGTGTGTACATGTGTAATGTGTGTATGTGTGTACATGTGTAATGTGTGTATATGTGTAATGTGTGTATACGTGTACATGTGTAATGTGTGTATACGTGTATATGTGTAATGTGTGTATACGTGTATATGTGTGTACATGTGTAATGTGTGTATACGTGTATATGTGTGTACATGTGTAATGTGTGTATACGTGTATATGTGTGTACATGTGTAATGTGTGTATACGTATATATGTGTGTACATGTGTAATGTGTGTATATGTGTGTACATGTGTAATGTGTGTATACGTGTATATGTGTGTACATGTGTAATGTGTGTATACGTGTATATGTGTGTACACGTGTAATGTGTGTATATGTGTGTACATGTGTAGTGTGTGTATATGTGTGTACATGTGTAATGTGTGTATACGTGTATATGTGTGTACCTGTGTAATGTGTGTATGTGTGTACATGTGTAATGTGTGTATATGTGTGTACACGTGGAGTGTGTGTATACGTGTATATGTGTGTAATGTGTATATACGTGTATATATGTACATGTGTAATGTGTGTATGTGTGTACATGTGTAATGTGTGTATACGTGTATGTGTGTGTACTTGTGTAGTGTGTATACGTGTATATGTGTGTACATGTGTAATGTGTGTATATGTATATATGTGTGTACATGTGGAGTGTGTGTATACGTGTATAATGTGTGTATACATGTATATATGTACATGTGTAATGTGTGTATACGTGTACATGTGTAATGTGTGTATACGTGTATGTGTGTGTACTTGTGTAGTGTGTATACGTGTATATGTGTGTACATGTGTAATGTGTGTATATGTATATATGTGTGTACATGTGTAGTGTGTATACGTGTATATGTGTGTACATGTGTAATGTGTGTATACGTGTATATGTGTGTACATGTGTAATGTGTGTATACTTGTATATGTGTGTACATGTGTAATGTGTGTATATGTGTGTACATGTGGAGTGTGTGTATACGTGTATATGTGTGTAATGTGTGTATACGTGTATATATGTACATGTGTAATGTGTGTATGTGTATATATGTTTGTACATGTGTAGTGTGTGTATACGTGTATATGTGTGTACTTGTGTAGTGTGTATACGTGTATATGTGTGTACATGTGTAATGTGTGTATATGTATATATGTGTGTACATGTGTAGTGTGTGTATACGTGTATATGTGTGTACATGTGTAATGTGTGTATACGTGTATGTGTGTGTACTTGTGTAGTGTGTATACGTGTATATGTGTGTACATGTGTAATGTGTGTATATGTATATATGTGTGTACATGTGTAGTGTGTTTATACGTGTATATGTGTGTACATGTGTAATGTGTGTATACGTGTATATGTGTGTACACGTGTAATGTGTGTATATGTGTGTACTTGTGTAGTGTGTGTATATGTGTGTACATGTGTAATGTGTGTATACGTGTATATGTGTGTACCTGTGTAATGTGTGTATGTGTGTACATGTGTAATGTGTGTATATGTGTGTACATGTGTAGTGTGTGTATACGTGTATATGTGTGTACATGTGTAATGTGTGTATATATGTGTGTACATGTGTAATGTGTGTATACGTGTATATGTGTGTACACGTGTAATGTGTGTATATGTGTGTACATGTGTAGTGTGTGTATATGTGTGTACATGTGTAATGTGTGTATACGTGTATATGTGTGTACCTGTGTAATGTGTGTATGTGTGTACATGTGTAATGTGTGTATATGTGTGTACATGTGTAGTGTGTGTATACGTGTATATGTGTGTACATGTGTAGTGTGTGTATACGTGTATATGTGTGTACATGTGTAATGTGTGTATATATGTGTGTACATGTGTAGTGTGTATACGTGTATATGTGTGTACATGTGTAATGTGTGTATATGTGTGTACATGTGTAGTGTGTGTATATGTGTGTACATGTGTAGTGTGTGTATATGTGTGTACATGTGTAATGTGTGTATACGTGCATATGTGTGTACATGTGTAATGTGTGTATATGTGTGTACATGTGTAGTGTGTGTATATTTGTGTACATGTGTAATGTGTGTATACGTGTATATGTGTGTACATGTGTAATGTGTGTATGTGTGTACATGTGTAATGTGTGTATATGTGTGTACATGTGGAGTGTGTGTATACGTGTATATGTGTGTAATGTGTGTATACGTGTATATATGTACATGTGTAATATGTGTATGTGTACATGTGTAATGTGTGTATACGTGTATGTGTGTGTACATGTGTAGTGTGTATACGTGTATATGTGTGTACATGTGTAATGTGTGTATACGTGTATATGTGTGTACATGTGTAATGTGTGTATATGTATATATGTGTGTACATGTGTAGTGTGTTTATACGTGTATATGTGTGTACATGTGTAATGTGTGTATACGTGTATATGTGTGTACACGTGTAATGTGTGTATATGTGTATACATGTGTAGTGTGTGTATATGTGTGTACATGTGTAATGTGTGTATACGTGTATATGTGTGTACCTGTGTAATGTGTGTATGTGTGTACATGTGTAATGTGTGTATATGTGTGTACATGTGGAGTGTGTGTATATGTGTGTACATGTGTAGTGTGTGTATATGTGTGTACATGTGTAGTGTGTGTATATGTGTGTACATGTGTAATGTGTGTATACGTGCATATGTGTGTACATGTGTAATGTGTGTATATGTGTGTACATGTGTAGTGTGTGTATATTTGTGTACATGTGTAATGTGTGTATACGTGTATATGTGTGTACATGTGTAATGTGTGTATGTGTGTACATGTGTAATGTGTGTATACGTGTATATGTGTGTACATGTGTAATGTGTGTATACTTGTATATGTGTGTACATGTGTAATGTGTGTATATGTGTGTACATGTGGAGTGTGTGTATACGTGTATATGTGTGTAATGTGTGTATACGTGTATATGTGTGTAATGTGTGTATACGTGTATATATGTACATGTGTAATGTGTGTATGTGTATATATGTTTGTACATGTGTAGTGTGTGTATACGTGTATATGTGTGTACTTGTGTAGTGTGTATACGTGTATATGTGTGTACATGTGTAATGTGTGTATATGTATATATGTGTGTACATGTGTAGTGTGTGTATACGTGTATATGTGTGTACATGTGTAATGTGTGTATACGTGTATGTGTGTGTACTTGTGTAGTGTGTATACGTGTATATGTGTGTACATGTGTAATGTGTGTATATGTATATATGTGTGTACATGTGTAGTGTGTTTATACGTGTATATGTGTGTACATGTGTAATGTGTGTATACGTGTATATGTGTGTACACGTGTAATGTGTGTATATGTGTGTACATGTGTAGTGTGTGTATATGTGTGTACATGTGTAATGTGTGTATACGTGTATATGTGTGTACCTGTGTAATGTGTGTATGTGTGTACATGTGTAATGTGTGTATATGTGTGTACATGTGTAGTGTGTGTATACGTGTATATGTGTGTACATGTGTAGTGTGTGTATACGTGTATATGTGTGTACATGTGTAATGTGTGTATATATGTGTGTACATGTGTAGTGTGTATACGTGTATATGTGTTTACATGTGTAATGTGTGTATATGTGTGTACATGTGTATTGTGTGTATATGTGTGTACATGTGTAGTGTGTGTATATGTGTGTACATGTGTAATGTGTGTATACGTGCATATGTGTGTACATGTGTAATGTGTGTATACGTGTATATGTGTGTACATGTGTAATGTGTGTATGTGTGTACATGTGTAATGTGTGTATGTGTGTACATGTGTAATGTGTGTATATGTGTGTACATGTGTAATGTGTGTATACGTGTATATGTGTGTACATGTGTAATGTGTGTATGTGTGTACATGTGTAATGTGTGTATATGTGTGTTCATGTGGAGTGTGTGTATACGTGTATAATGTGTGTATACGTGTATATATGTACATGTGTAATGTGTGTATACGTGTACATGTGTAATGTGTGTATACGTGTATATGTGTGTACATGTGTAATGTGTGTATACGTGTATATGTGTGTACATGTGTAATGTGTGTATGTGTGTACATGTGTAATGTGTGTATATGTGTGTACATGTGGAGTGTGTGCATACGTGTATAATGTGTGTATACGTGTATATATGTACATGTGTAATGTGTGTATACGTGTACATGTGTATTGTGTGTATACGTGTATATGTGTGTACATGTGTAATGTGTGTATACGTGTATGTGTGTGTACTTGTGTAGTGTGTATACGTGTATATGTGTGTACATGTGTAATGTGTGTATATGTATATATGTGTGTACACGTGTAATGTGTGTACATGTGTAGTGTGTGTATATGTGTGTACATGTGTAATGTGTGTATGTGTGTACATGTGTAATGTGTGTATATGTGTGTAATGTGTGTATACGTGTATATATGTACATGTGTAATGTGTGTATATGTGTGTACATGTGTAATGTGTGTATACGTGTATATGTGTGTACATGTGTAATGTGTGTATATGTGTGTACATGTGTAGTGTGTGTATACGTGTATATGTGTGTACATGTGTAGCGTGTGTATACATGTATATGTGTGTACATGTGTAATGTGTGTATACGTGTATATGTGTAATGTGTGTATGTGTGTACATGTGTAATGTGTGTATATGTGTGTACATGTGTAGTGTGTGTATACGTGTATATGTGTGTACATGTGTAGCGTGTGTATACATGTATATGTGTGTACATGTGTAATGTGTGTATACGTGTACATGTGTAATGTGTGTATACGTGTATATGTGTAATGTGTGTATACGTGTATATGTGTGTATAAGTGTAAGGTGTGTATACGTGTATATGTGTGTACATGTGTAATGTGTGTATGTGTGTACATGTGTAATATGTGTATATGTGTGTACATGTGGAGTGTGTGTATGTGTGTGTACATGTGTAATGTGTGTATATGTGTGTACATGTGGAGTGTGTGTATACGTGTATATGTGTGTACATGTGTAATGTGTGTATACGTGTATATGTGTAATGTGTGTATGTGTGTACATGTGTAATGTGTGTATATGTGTGTACATGTGTAATGTGTGTATGTGTGTACATGTGTAATGTGTGTATATGTGTAATGTGTGTATACGTGTACATGTGTAATGTGTGTATACGTGTATATGTGTAATGTGTGTATACGTGTATATGTGTGTACATGTGTAATGTGTGTATACGTGTATATGTGTGTACATGTGTAATGTGTGTATACGTGTATATGTGTGTACCTGTGTAATGTGTGTATGTGTGTACATGTGTAATGTGTGTATGTGTGTACATGTGTAATGTGTGTATATGTGTGTACATGTGTAATGTGTGTATGTGTGTACATGTGTAATGTGTGTATATGTGTAATGTGTGTATACGTGTACATGTGTAATGTGTGTATACGTGTATATGTGTAATGTGTGTATACGTGTATATGTGTGTACATGTGTAATGTGTGTATACGTGTATATGTGTGTACATGTGTAATGTGTGTATACGTGTATATGTGTGTACCTGTGTAATGTGTGTATGTGTGTACATGTGTAATGTGTGTATATGTGTGTACACGTGGAGTGTGTGTATACGTGTATATGTGTGTAATGTGTATATACGTGTATATATGTACATGTGTAATGTGTGTATGTGTGTACATGTGTAATGTGTGTATACGTGTATGTGTGTGTACTTGTGTAGTGTGTATACGTGTATATGTGTGTACATGTGTAATGTGTGTATATGTATATATGTGTGTACATGTGGAGTGTGTGTATACGTGTATAATGTGTGTATACGTGTATATATGTACATGCGTAATGTGTGTATACGTGTATATGTGTAATGTGTGTATACGTGTATGTGTGTGTACTTGTGTAGTGTGTATACGTGTATATGTGTGTACATGTGTAATGTGTGTATATGTATATATGTGTGTACATGTGTAGTGTGTATACGTGTATATGTGTGTACATGTGTAATGTGTGTATACGTGTATATGTGTGTACATGTGTAATGTGTGTATACTTGTATATGTGTGTACATGTGTAATGTGTGTATATGTGTGTACATGTGGAGTGTGTGTATACGTGTATATGTGTGTAATGTGTGTATACGTGTATATATGTACATGTGTAATGTGTGTATGTGTATATATGTTTGTACATGTGTAGTGTGTGTATACGTGTATATGTGTGTACTTGTGTAGTGTGTATACGTGTATATGTGTGTACATGTGTAATGTGTGTATATGTATATATGTGTGTACATGTGTAGTGTGTGTATACGTGTATATGTGTGTACATGTGTAATGTGTGTATACGTGTATGTGTGTGTACTTGTGTAGTGTGTATACGTGTATATGTGTGTACATGTGTAATGTGTGTATATGTATATATGTGTGTACATGTGTAGTGTGTTTATACGTGTATATGTGTGTACATGTGTAATGTGTGTATACGTGTATATGTGTGTACACGTGTAATGTGTGTATATGTGTGTACTTGTGTAGTGTGTGTATATGTGTGTACATGTGTAATGTGTGTATACGTGTATATGTGTGTACCTGTGTAATGTGTGTATGTGTGTACATGTGTAATGTGTGTATATGTGTGTACATGTGTAGTGTGTGTATACGTGTATATGTGTGTACATGTGTAATGTGTGTATATATGTGTGTACATGTGTAATGTGTGTATACGTGTATATGTGTGTACACGTGTAATGTGTGTATATGTGTGTACATGTGTAGTGTGTGTATATGTGTGTACATGTGTAATGTGTGTATACGTGTATATGTGTGTACCTGTGTAATGTGTGTATGTGTGTACATGTGTAATGTGTGTATATGTGTGTACATGTGTAGTGTGTGTATACGTGTATATGTGTGTACATGTGTAGTGTGTGTATACGTGTATATGTGTGTACATGTGTAATGTGTGTATATATGTGTGTACATGTGTAGTGTGTATACGTGTATATGTGTGTACATGTGTAATGTGTGTATATGTGTGTACATGTGTAGTGTGTGTATATGTGTGTACATGTGTAGTGTGTGTATATGTGTGTACATGTGTAATGTGTGTATACGTGCATATGTGTGTACATGTGTAATGTGTGTATATGTGTGTACATGTGTAGTGTGTGTATATTTGTGTACATGTGTAATGTGTGTATACGTGTATATGTGTGTACATGTGTAATGTGTGTATGTGTGTACATGTGTAATGTGTGTATATGTGTGTACATGTGGAGTGTGTGTATACGTGTATATGTGTGTAATGTGTGTATACGTGTATATATGTACATGTGTAATATGTGTATGTGTACATGTGTAATGTGTGTATACGTGTATGTGTGTGTACATGTGTAGTGTGTATACGTGTATATGTGTGTACATGTGTAATGTGTGTATACGTGTATATGTGTGTACATGTGTAATGTGTGTATATGTATATATGTGTGTACATGTGTAGTGTGTTTATACGTGTATATGTGTGTACATGTGTAATGTGTGTATACGTGTATATGTGTGTACACGTGTAATGTGTGTATATGTGTATACATGTGTAGTGTGTGTATATGTGTGTACATGTGTAATGTGTGTATACGTGTATATGTGTGTACCTGTGTAATGTGTGTATGTGTGTACATGTGTAATGTGTGTATATGTGTGTACATGTGGAGTGTGTGTATATGTGTGTACATGTGTAGTGTGTGTATATGTGTGTACATGTGTAATGTGTGTATATGTATATATGTGTGTACATGTGTAGTGTGTTTATACGTGTATATGTGTGTACATGTGTAATGTGTGTATACGTGTATATGTGTGTACACGTGTAATGTGTGTATATGTGTATACATGTGTAGTGTGTGTATATGTGTGTACATGTGTAATGTGTGTATACGTGTATATGTGTGTACCTGTGTAATGTGTGTATGTGTGTACATGTGTAATGTGTGTATATGTGTGTACATGTGGAGTGTGTGTATATGTGTGTACATGTGTAGTGTGTGTATATGTGTGTACATGTGTAGTGTGTGTATATGTGTGTACATGTGTAATGTGTGTATACGTGCATATGTGTGTACATGTGTAATGTGTGTATATGTGTGTACATGTGTAGTGTGTGTATATTTGTGTACATGTGTAATGTGTGTATACGTGTATATGTGTGTACATGTGTAATGTGTGTATGTGTGTACATGTGTAATGTGTGTATACGTGTATATGTGTGTACATGTGTAATGTGTGTATACTTGTATATGTGTGTACATGTGTAATGTGTGTATATGTGTGTACATGTGGAGTGTGTGTATACGTGTATATGTGTGTAATGTGTGTATACGTGTATATGTGTGTAATGTGTGTATACGTGTATATATGTACATGTGTAATGTGTGTATGTGTATATATGTTTGTACATGTGTAGTGTGTGTATACGTGTATATGTGTGTACTTGTGTAGTGTGTATACGTGTATATGTGTGTACATGTGTAATGTGTGTATATGTATATATGTGTGTACATGTGTAGTGTGTGTATACGTGTATATGTGTGTACATGTGTAATGTGTGTATACGTGTATGTGTGTGTACTTGTGTAGTGTGTATACGTGTATATGTGTGTACATGTGTAATGTGTGTATATGTATATATGTGTGTACATGTGTAGTGTGTTTATACGTGTATATGTGTGTACATGTGTAATGTGTGTATACGTGTATATGTGTGTACACGTGTAATGTGTGTATATGTGTGTACATGTGTAGTGTGTGTATATGTGTGTACATGTGTAATGTGTGTATACGTGTATATGTGTGTACCTGTGTAATGTGTGTATGTGTGTACATGTGTAATGTGTGTATATGTGTGTACATGTGTAGTGTGTGTATACGTGTATATGTGTGTACATGTGTAGTGTGTGTATACGTGTATATGTGTGTACATGTGTAATGTGTGTATATATGTGTGTACATGTGTAGTGTGTATACGTGTATATGTGTTTACATGTGTAATGTGTGTATATGTGTGTACATGTGTATTGTGTGTATATGTGTGTACATGTGTAGTGTGTGTATATGTGTGTACATGTGTAATGTGTGTATACGTGCATATGTGTGTACATGTGTAATGTGTGTATACGTGTATATGTGTGTACATGTGTAATGTGTGTATGTGTGTACATGTGTAATGTGTGTATGTGTGTACATGTGTAATGTGTGTATATGTGTGTACATGTGTAATGTGTGTATACGTGTATATGTGTGTACATGTGTAATGTGTGTATGTGTGTACATGTGTAATGTGTGTATATGTGTGTTCATGTGGAGTGTGTGTCTACGTGTATAATGTGTGTATACGTGTATATATGTACATGTGTAATGTGTGTATACGTGTACATGTGTAATGTGTGTATACGTGTATATGTGTGTACATGTGTAATGTGTGTATACGTGTATATGTGTGTACATGTGTAATGTGTGTATGTGTGTACATGTGTAATGTGTGTATATGTGTGTACATGTGGAGTGTGTGCATACGTGTATAATGTGTGTATACGTGTATATATGTACATGTGTAATGTGTGTATACGTGTACATGTGTATTGTGTGTATACGTGTATATGTGTGTACATGTGTAATGTGTGTATACGTGTATGTGTGTGTACTTGTGTAGTGTGTATACGTGTATATGTGTGTACATGTGTAATGTGTGTATATGTATATATGTGTGTACACGTGTAATGTGTGTGTACATGTGGAGTGTGTGTATGTGTGTGTACATGTGTAATGTGTGTATATGTGTGTACATGTGGAGTGTGTGTATACGTGTATATGTGTGTACATGTGTAATGTGTGTATACGTGTATATGTGTAATGTGTGTATGTGTGTACATGTGTAATGTGTGTATATGTGTGTACATGTGTAATGTGTGTATGTGTGTACATGTGTAATGTGTGTATATGTGTAATGTGTGTATACGTGTACATGTGTAATGTGTGTATACGTGTATATGTGTAATGTGTGTATACGTGTATATGTGTGTACATGTGTAATGTGTGTATACGTGTATATGTGTGTACATGTGTAATGTGTGTATACGTGTATATGTGTGTACATGTGTAATGTGTGTATACGTGTATATGTGTGTACACGTGTAATGTGTGTATATGTGTGTACATGTGTAGTGTGTGTATATGTGTGTACATGTGTAATGTGTGTATACGTGTATATGTGTGTACCTGTGTAATGTGTGTATGTGTGTACATGTGTAATGTGTGTATATGTGTGTACACGTGGAGTGTGTGTATACGTGTATATGTGTGTAATGTGTATATACGTGTATATATGTACATGTGTAATGTGTGTATGTGTGTACATGTGTAATGTGTGTATACGTGTATGTGTGTGTACTTGTGTAGTGTGTATACGTGTATATGTGTGTACATGTGTAATGTGTGTATATGTATATATGTGTGTACATGTGGAGTGTGTGTATACGTGTATAATGTGTGTATACGTGTATATATGTACATGCGTAATGTGTGTATACGTGTATATGTGTAATGTGTGTATACGTGTATGTGTGTGTACTTGTGTAGTGTGTATACGTGTATATGTGTGTACATGTGTAATGTGTGTATATGTATATATGTGTGTACATGTGTAGTGTGTATACGTGTATATGTGTGTACATGTGTAATGTGTGTATACGTGTATATGTGTGTACATGTGTAATGTGTGTATACTTGTATATGTGTGTACATGTGTAATGTGTGTATATGTGTGTACATGTGGAGTGTGTGTATACGTGTATATGTGTGTAATGTGTGTATACGTGTATATATGTACATGTGTAATGTGTGTATGTGTATATATGTTTGTACATGTGTAGTGTGTGTATACGTGTATATGTGTGTACTTGTGTAGTGTGTATACGTGTATATGTGTGTACATGTGTAATGTGTGTATATGTATATATGTGTGTACATGTGTAGTGTGTGTATACGTGTATATGTGTGTACATGTGTAATGTGTGTATACGTGTATGTGTGTGTACTTGTGTAGTGTGTATACGTGTATATGTGTGTACATGTGTAATGTGTGTATATGTATATATGTGTGTACATGTGTAGTGTGTTTATACGTGTATATGTGTGTACATGTGTAATGTGTGTATACGTGTATATGTGTGTACACGTGTAATGTGTGTATATGTGTGTACTTGTGTAGTGTGTGTATATGTGTGTACATGTGTAATGTGTGTATACGTGTATATGTGTGTACCTGTGTAATGTGTGTATGTGTGTACATGTGTAATGTGTGTATATGTGTGTACATGTGTAGTGTGTGTATACGTGTATATGTGTGTACATGTGTAATGTGTGTATATATGTGTGTACATGTGTAATGTGTGTATACGTGTATATGTGTGTACACGTGTAATGTGTGTATATGTGTGTACATGTGTAGTGTGTGTATATGTGTGTACATGTGTAATGTGTGTATACGTGTATATGTGTGTACCTGTGTAATGTGTGTATGTGTGTACATGTGTAATGTGTGTATATGTGTGTACATGTGGAGTGTGTGTATATGTGTGTACATGTGTAGTGTGTGTATATGTGTGTACATGTGTAGTGTGTGTATATGTGTGTACATGTGTAATGTGTGTATACGTGCATATGTGTGTACATGTGTAATGTGTGTATATGTGTGTACATGTGTAGTGTGTGTATATTTGTGTACATGTGTAATGTGTGTATACGTGTATATGTGTGTACATGTGTAATGTGTGTATGTGTGTACATGTGTAATGTGTGTATACGTGTATATGTGTGTACATGTGTAATGTGTGTATACTTGTATATGTGTGTACATGTGTAATGTGTGTATATGTGTGTACATGTGGAGTGTGTGTATACGTGTATATGTGTGTAATGTGTGTATACGTGTATATGTGTGTAATGTGTGTATACGTGTATATATGTACATGTGTAATGTGTGTATGTGTATATATGTTTGTACATGTGTAGTGTGTGTATACGTGTATATGTGTGTACTTGTGTAGTGTGTATACGTGTATATGTGTGTACATGTGTAATGTGTGTATATGTATATATGTGTGTACATGTGTAGTGTGTGTATACGTGTATATGTGTGTACATGTGTAATGTGTGTATACGTGTATGTGTGTGTACTTGTGTAGTGTGTATACGTGTATATGTGTGTACATGTGTAATGTGTGTATATGTATATATGTGTGTACATGTGTAGTGTGTTTATACGTGTATATGTGTGTACATGTGTAATGTGTGTATACGTGTATATGTGTGTACACGTGTAATGTGTGTATATGTGTGTACATGTGTAGTGTGTGTATATGTGTGTACATGTGTAATGTGTGTATACGTGTATATGTGTGTACCTGTGTAATGTGTGTATGTGTGTACATGTGTAATGTGTGTATATGTGTGTACATGTGTAGTGTGTGTATACGTGTATATGTGTGTACATGTGTAGTGTGTGTATACGTGTATATGTGTGTACATGTGTAATGTGTGTATATATGTGTGTACATGTGTAGTGTGTATACGTGTATATGTGTTTACATGTGTAATGTGTGTATATGTGTGTACATGTGTATTGTGTGTATATGTGTGTACATGTGTAGTGTGTGTATATGTGTGTACATGTGTAATGTGTGTATACGTGCATATGTGTGTACATGTGTAATGTGTGTATACGTGTATATGTGTGTACATGTGTAATGTGTGTATGTGTGTACATGTGTAATGTGTGTATGTGTGTACATGTGTAATGTGTGTATATGTGTGTACATGTGTAATGTGTGTATACGTGTATATGTGTGTACATGTGTAATGTGTGTATGTGTGTACATGTGTAATGTGTGTATATGTGTGTTCATGTGGAGTGTGTGTCTACGTGTATAATGTGTGTATACGTGTATATATGTACATGTGTAATGTGTGTATACGTGTACATGTGTAATGTGTGTATACGTGTATATGTGTGTACATGTGTAATGTGTGTATACGTGTATATGTGTGTACATGTGTAATGTGTGTATGTGTGTACATGTGTAATGTGTGTATATGTGTGTACATGTGGAGTGTGTGCATACGTGTATAATGTGTGTATACGTGTATATATGTACATGTGTAATGTGTGTATACGTGTACATGTGTATTGTGTGTATACGTGTATATGTGTGTACATGTGTAATGTGTGTATACGTGTATGTGTGTGTACTTGTGTAGTGTGTATACGTGTATATGTGTGTACATGTGTAATGTGTGTATATGTATATATGTGTGTACACGTGTAATGTGTGTGTACATGTGGAGTGTGTGTATGTGTGTGTACATGTGTAATGTGTGTATATGTGTGTACATGTGGAGTGTGTGTATACGTGTATATGTGTGTACATGTGTAATGTGTGTATACGTGTATATGTGTAATGTGTGTATGTGTGTACATGTGTAATGTGTGTATATGTGTGTACATGTGTAATGTGTGTATGTGTGTACATGTGTAATGTGTGTATATGTGTAATGTGTGTATACGTGTACATGTGTAATGTGTGTATACGTGTATATGTGTAATGTGTGTATACGTGTATATGTGTGTACATGTGTAATGTGTGTATACGTGTATATGTGTGTACATGTGTAATGTGTGTATACGTGTATATGTGTGTACATGTGTAATGTGTGTATACGTGTATATGTGTGTACACGTGTAATGTGTGTATATGTGTGTACATGTGTAGTGTGTGTATATGTGTGTACATGTGTAATGTGTGTATACGTGTATATGTGTGTACCTGTGTAATGTGTGTATGTGTGTACATGTGTAATGTGTGTATATGTGTGTACACGTGGAGTGTGTGTATACGTGTATATGTGTGTAATGTGTATATACGTGTATATATGTACATGTGTAATGTGTGTATGTGTGTACATGTGTAATGTGTGTATACGTGTATGTGTGTGTACTTGTGTAGTGTGTATACGTGTATATGTGTGTACATGTGTAATGTGTGTATATGTATATATGTGTGTACATGTGGAGTGTGTGTATACGTGTATAATGTGTGTATACGTGTATATATGTACATGTGTAATGTGTGTATACGTGTACATGTGTAATGTGTGTATACGTGTATGTGTGTGTACTTGTGTAGTGTGTATACGTGTATATGTGTGTACATGTGTAATGTGTGTATATGTATATATGTGTGTACATGTGTAGTGTGTATACGTGTATATGTGTGTACATGTGTAATGTGTGTATACGTGTATATGTGTGTACATGTGTAATGTGTGTATACCTGTATATGTGTGTACATGTGTAATGTGTGTATATGTGTGTACATGTGGAGTGTGTGTATACGTGTATATGTGTGTAATGTGTGTATACGTGTATATATGTACATGTGTAATGTGTGTATGTGTATATATGTTTGTACATGTGTAGTGTGTGTATACGTGTATATGTGTGTACTTGTGTAGTGTGTATACGTGTATATGTGTGTACATGTGTAATGTGTGTATATGTATATATGTGTGTACATGTGTAGTGTGTGTATACGTGTATATGTGTGTACATGTGTAATGTGTGTATACGTGTATGTGTGTGTACTTGTGTAGTGTGTATACGTGTATATGTGTGTACATGTGTAATGTGTGTATATGTATATATGTGTGTACATGTGTAGTGTGTTTATACGTGTATATGTGTGTACATGTGTAATGTGTGTATACGTGTATATGTGTGTACACGTGTAATGTGTGTATATGTGTGTACTTGTGTAGTGTGTGTATATGTGTGTACATGTGTAATGTGTGTATACGTGTATATGTGTGTACCTGTGTAATGTGTGTATGTGTGTACATGTGTAATGTGTGTATATGTGTGTACATGTGTAGTGTGTGTATACGTGTATATGTGTGTACATGTGTAATGTGTGTATATATGTGTGTACATGTGTAATGTGTGTATACGTGTATATGTGTGTACACGTGTAATGTGTGTATATGTGTGTACATGTGTAGTGTGTGTATATGTGTGTACATGTGTAATGTGTGTATACGTGTATATGTGTGTACCTGTGTAATGTGTGTATGTGTGTACATGTGTAATGTGTGTATATGTGTGTACATGTGTAGTGTGTGTATACGTGTATATGTGTGTACATGTGTAGTGTGTGTATACGTGTATATGTGTGTACATGTGTAATGTGTGTATATATGTGTGTACATGTGTAGTGTGTATACGTGTATATGTGTGTACATGTGTAATGTGTGTATATGTGTGTACATGTGTAGTGTGTGTATATGTGTGTACATGTGTAGTGTGTGTATATGTGTGTACATGTGTAATGTGTGTATACGTGCATATGTGTGTACATGTGTAATGTGTGTATATGTGTGTACATGTGTAGTGTGTGTATATTTGTGTACATGTGTAATGTGTGTATACGTGTATATGTGTGTACATGTGTAATGTGTGTATGTGTGTACATGTGTAATGTGTGTATATGTGTGTACATGTGGAGTGTGTGTATACGTGTATATGTGTGTAATGTGTGTATACGTGTATATATGTACATGTGTAATATGTGTATGTGTACATGTGTAATGTGTGTATACGTGTATGTGTGTGTACATGTGTAGTGTGTATACGTGTATATGTGTGTACATGTGTAATGTGTGTATACGTGTATATGTGTGTACATGTGTAATGTGTGTATATGTATATATGTGTGTACATGTGTAGTGTGTTTATACGTGTATATGTGTGTACATGTGTAATGTGTGTATACGTGTATATGTGTGTACACGTGTAATGTGTGTATATGTGTATACATGTGTAGTGTGTGTATATGTGTGTACATGTGTAATGTGTGTATACGTGTATATGTGTGTACCTGTGTAATGTGTGTATGTGTGTACATGTGTAATGTGTGTATATGTGTGTACATGTGGAGTGTGTGTATATGTGTGTACATGTGTAGTGTGTGTATATGTGTGTACATGTGTAGTGTGTGTATATGTGTGTACATGTGTAATGTGTGTATACGTGCATATGTGTGTACATGTGTAATGTGTGTATATGTGTGTACATGTGTAGTGTGTGTATATTTGTGTACATGTGTAATGTGTGTATACGTGTATATGTGTGTACATGTGTAATGTGTGTATGTGTGTACATGTGTAATGTGTGTATACGTGTATATGTGTGTACATGTGTAATGTGTGTATACTTGTATATGTGTGTACATGTGTAATGTGTGTATATGTGTGTACATGTGGAGTGTGTGTATACGTGTATATGTGTGTAATGTGTGTATACGTGTATATGTGTGTAATGTGTGTATACGTGTATATATGTACATGTGTAATGTGTGTATGTGTATATATGTTTGTACATGTGTAGTGTGTGTATACGTGTATATGTGTGTACATGTGTAGTGTGTGTATACGTGTATATGTGTGTACATGTGTAGTGTGTGTATACGTGTATATGTGTGTACATGTGTAATGTGTGTATATATGTGTGTACATGTGTAGTGTGTATACGTGTATATGTGTTTACATGTGTAATGTGTGTATATGTGTGTACATGTGTATTGTGTGTATATGTGTGTACATGTGTAGTGTGTGTATATGTGTGTACATGTGTAATGTGTGTATACGTGCATATGTGTGTACATGTGTAATGTGTGTATACGTGTATATGTGTGTACATGTGTAATGTGTGTATGTGTGTACATGTGTAATGTGTGTATGTGTGTACATGTGTAATGTGTGTATATGTGTGTACATGTGTAATGTGTGTATACGTGTATATGTGTGTACATGTGTAATGTGTGTATGTGTGTAATGTGTGTATATGTGTGTTCATGTGGAGTGTGTGTATACGTGTATAATGTGTGTATACGTGTATATATGTACATGTGTAATGTGTGTATACGTGTACATGTGTAATGTGTGTATACGTGTATATGTGTGTACATGTGTAATGTGTGTATACGTGTATATGTGTGTACATGTGTAATGTGTGTATGTGTGTACATGTGTAATGTGTGTATATGTGTGTACATGTGGAGTGTGTGCATACGTGTATAATGTGTGTATACGTGTATATATGTACATGTGTAATGTGTGTATACGTGTATATGTGTGTACATGTGTAATGTGTGTATACGTGTATATGTGTGTACATGTGTAATGTGTGTATATGTGTGTACATGTGTAGTGTGTATATGTGTGTACATGTGTAATGTGTGTATACGTGTATATGTGTGTACATGTGTAATGTGTGTATGTGTGTACACGTGTAACGTGTGTATATGTGTGTACATGTGGAGTGTGTGTATACGTGTATATGTGTGTAATGTGTAATGTGTGTATATGTGTGTACACGTGTAATGTGTGTATATGTGTGTACATGTGTAGTGTGTGTATATGTGTGTACATGTGTAATGTGTGTATACGTGTATATGTGTGTACATGTGTAATGTGTGTATACGTGTGTATGTGTGTACATGTGTAATGTGTGTATATGTGTGTACATGTGGAGTGTGTGTATACGTGTATAATGTGTGTATACGTGTATATATGTACATGTGTAATGTGTGTATACGTGTACATGTGTAATGTGTGTATACGTGTATATATGTACATGTGTAATGTGTGTATGTGTGTACATGTGTAATGTGTGTATACGTGTATGTGTGTGTACTTGTGTAGTGTGTATACGTGTATATGTGTGTACATGTGTAATGTGTGTATATGTATATATGTGTGTACACGTGTAATGTGTGTACATGTGTAGTGTGTGTATATGTGTGTACATGTGTAATGTGTGTATGTGTGTACATGTGTAATGTGTGTATATGTGTGTAATGTGTGTATACGTGTATATATGTACATGTGTAATGTGTGTATATGTGTGTACATGTGTAATGTGTGTATACGTGTATATGTGTGTACATGTGTAATGTGTGTATATGTGTGTACATGTGTAGTGTGTGTATACGTGTATATGTGTGTACATGTGTAGCGTGTGTATACATGTATATGTGTGTACATGTGTAATGTGTGTATACGTGTATATGTGTAATGTGTGTATGTGTGTACATGTGTAATGTGTGTATATGTGTGTACATGTGTAGTGTGTGTATACGTGTATATGTGTGTACATGTGTAGCGTGTGTATACATGTATATGTGTGTACATGTGTAATGTGTGTATACGTGTACATGTGTAATGTGTGTATACGTGTATATGTGTAATGTGTGTATACGTGTATATGTGTGTATAAGTGTAAGGTGTGTATACGTGTATATGTGTGTACATGTGTAATGTGTGTATGTGTGTACATGTGTAATATGTGTATATGTGTGTACATGTGGAGTGTGTGTATGTGTGTGTACATGTGTAATGTGTGTATATGTGTGTACATGTGGAGTGTGTGTATACGTGTATATGTGTGTACATGTGTAATGTGTGTATACGTGTATATGTGTAATGTGTGTATGTGTGTACATGTGTAATGTGTGTATATGTGTGTACATGTGTAATGTGTGTATGTGTGTACATGTGTAATGTGTGTATATGTGTAATGTGTGTATACGTGTACATGTGTAATGTGTGTATACGTGTATATGTGTAATGTGTGTATACGTGTATATGTGTGTACATGTGTAATGTGTGTATACGTGTATATGTGTGTACATGTGTAATGTGTGTATACGTGTATATGTGTGTACATGTGTAATGTGTGTATACGTATATATGTGTGTACATGTGTAATGTGTGTATATGTGTGTACATGTGTAATGTGTGTATACGTGTATATGTGTGTACATGTGTAATGTGTGTATACGTGTATATGTGTGTACCTGTGTAATGTGTGTATGTGTGTACATGTGTAATGTGTGTATATGTGTGTACACGTGGAGTGTGTGTATACGTGTATATGTGTGTAATGTGTATATACGTGTATATATGTACATGTGTAATGTGTGTATGTGTGTACATGTGTAATGTGTGTATACGTGTATGTGTGTGTACTTGTGTAGTGTGTATACGTGTATATGTGTGTACATGTGTAATGTGTGTATATGTATATATGTGTGTACATGTGGAGTGTGTGTATACGTGTATAATGTGTGTATACGTGTATATATGTACATGTGTAATGTGTGTATACGTGTACATGTGTAATGTGTGTATACGTGTATGTGTGTGTACTTGTGTAGTGTGTATACGTGTATATGTGTGTACATGTGTAATGTGTGTATATGTATATATGTGTGTACATGTGTAGTGTGTATACGTGTATATGTGTGTACATGTGTAATGTGTGTATACGTGTATATGTGTGTACATGTGTAATGTGTGTATACTTGTATATGTGTGTACATGTGTAATGTGTGTATATGTGTGTACATGTGGAGTGTGTGTATACGTGTATATGTGTGTAATGTGTGTATACGTGTATATATGTACATGTGTAATGTGTGTATGTGTATATATGTTTGTACATGTGTAGTGTGTGTATACGTGTATATGTGTGTACTTGTGTAGTGTGTATACGTGTATATGTGTGTACATGTGTAATGTGTGTATATGTATATATGTGTGTACATGTGTAGTGTGTGTATACGTGTATATGTGTGTACATGTGTAATGTGTGTATACGTGTATGTGTGTGTACTTGTGTAGTGTGTATACGTGTATATGTGTGTACATGTGTAATGTGTGTATATGTATATATGTGTGTACATGTGTAGTGTGTTTATACGTGTATATGTGTGTACATGTGTAATGTGTGTATACGTGTATATGTGTGTACACGTGTAATGTGTGTATATGTGTGTACTTGTGTAGTGTGTGTATATGTGTGTACATGTGTAATGTGTGTATACGTGTATATGTGTGTACCTGTGTAATGTGTGTATGTGTGTACATGTGTAATGTGTGTATATGTGTGTACATGTGTAGTGTGTGTATACGTGTATATGTGTGTACATGTGTAATGTGTGTATATATGTGTGTACATGTGTAATGTGTGTATACGTGTATATGTGTGTACACGTGTAATGTGTGTATATGTGTGTACATGTGTAGTGTGTGTATATGTGTGTACATGTGTAATGTGTGTATACGTGTATATGTGTGTACCTGTGTAATGTGTGTATGTGTGTACATGTGTAATGTGTGTATATGTGTGTACATGTGTAGTGTGTGTATACGTGTATATGTGTGTACATGTGTAGTGTGTGTATACGTGTATATGTGTGTACATGTGTAATGTGTGTATATATGTGTGTACATGTGTAGTGTGTATACGTGTATATGTGTGTACATGTGTAATGTGTGTATATGTGTGTACATGTGTAGTGTGTGTATATGTGTGTACATGTGTAGTGTGTGTATATGTGTGTACATGTGTAATGTGTGTATACGTGCATATGTGTGTACATGTGTAATGTGTGTATATGTGTGTACATGTGTAGTGTGTGTATATTTGTGTACATGTGTAATGTGTGTATACGTGTATATGTGTGTACATGTGTAATGTGTGTATGTGTGTACATGTGTAATGTGTGTATATGTGTGTACATGTGGAGTGTGTGTATACGTGTATATGTGTGTAATGTGTGTATACGTGTATATATGTACATGTGTAATATGTGTATGTGTACATGTGTAATGTGTGTATACGTGTATGTGTGTGTACATGTGTAGTGTGTATACGTGTATATGTGTGTACATGTGTAATGTGTGTATACGTGTATATGTGTGTACATGTGTAATGTGTGTATATGTATATATGTGTGTACATGTGGAGTGTGTGTATACGTGTATAATGTGTGTATACGTGTATATATGTACATGTGTAATGTGTGTATACGTGTACATGTGTAATGTGTGTATACGTGTATGTGTGTGTACTTGTGTAGTGTGTATACGTGTATATGTGTGTACATGTGTAATGTGTGTATATGTATATATGTGTGTACATGTGTAGTGTGTATACGTGTATATGTGTGTACATGTGTAATGTGTGTATACGTGTATATGTGTGTACATGTGTAATGTGTGTATATGTGTGTACATGTGTAATGTGTGTATATGTGTGTACATGTGTAATGTGTGTATGTGTGTACATGTGTAATGTGTGTATATGTGTAATGTGTGTATACGTGTACATGTGTAATGTGTGTATACGTGTATATGTGTAATGTGTGTATGTGTGTACATGTGTAATGTGTGTATATGTGTGTACATGTGTAATGTGTGTATGTGTGTACATGTGTAATGTGTGTATATGTGTAATGTGTGTATACGTGTACATGTGTAATGTGTGTATACGTGTATATGTGTAATGTGTGTATACGTGTATATGTGTGTACATGTGTAATGTGTGTATACGTGTATATGTGTGTACATGTGTAATGTGTGTATACGTGTATATGTGTGTACATGTGTAATGTGTGTATACTTGTATATGTGTGTACATGTGTAATGTGTGTATATGTGTGTACATGTGGAGTGTGTGTATACGTGTATATGTGTGTAATGTGTGTATACGTGTATATATGTACATGTGTAATGTGTGTATGTGTATATATGTTTGTACATGTGTAGTGTGTGTATACGTGTATATGTGTGTACTTGTGTAGTGTGTATACGTGTATATGTGTGTACATGTGTAATGTGTGTATATGTATATATGTGTGTACATGTGTAGTGTGTGTATACGTGTATATGTGTGTACATGTGTAATGTGTGTATACGTGTATGTGTGTGTACTTGTGTAGTGTGTATACGTGTATATGTGTGTACATGTGTAATGTGTGTATATGTATATATGTGTGTACATGTGTAGTGTGTTTATACGTGTATATGTGTGTACATGTGTAATGTGTGTATACGTGTATATGTGTGTACACGTGTAATGTGTGTATATGTGTGTACTTGTGTAGTGTGTGTATATGTGTGTACATGTGTAATGTGTGTATACGTGTATATGTGTGTACCTGTGTAATGTGTGTATGTGTGTACATGTGTAATGTGTGTATATGTGTGTACATGTGTAGTGTGTGTATACGTGTATATGTGTGTACATGTGTAATGTGTGTATATATGTGTGTACATGTGTAATGTGTGTATACGTGTATATGTGTGTACACGTGTAATGTGTGTATATGTGTGTACATGTGTAGTGTGTGTATATGTGTGTACATGTGTAATGTGTGTATACGTGTATATGTGTGTACCTGTGTAATGTGTGTATGTGTGTACATGTGTAATGTGTGTATATGTGTGTACATGTGTAGTGTGTGTATACGTGTATATGTGTGTACATGTGTAGTGTGTGTATACGTGTATATGTGTGTACATGTGTAATGTGTGTATATATGTGTGTACATGTGTAGTGTGTATACGTGTATATGTGTGTACATGTGTAATGTGTGTATATGTGTGTACATGTGTAGTGTGTGTATATGTGTGTACATGTGTAGTGTGTGTATATGTGTGTACATGTGTAATGTGTGTATACGTGCATATGTGTGTACATGTGTAATGTGTGTATATGTGTGTACATGTGTAGTGTGTGTATATTTGTGTACATGTGTAATGTGTGTATACGTGTATATGTGTGTACATGTGTAATGTGTGTATGTGTGTACATGTGTAATGTGTGTATATGTGTGTACATGTGGAGTGTGTGTATACGTGTATATGTGTGTAATGTGTGTATACGTGTATATATGTACATGTGTAATATGTGTATGTGTACATGTGTAATGTGTGTATACGTGTATGTGTGTGTACATGTGTAGTGTGTATACGTGTATATGTGTGTACATGTGTAATGTGTGTATACGTGTATATGTGTGTACATGTGTAATGTGTGTATATGTATATATGTGTGTACATGTGTAGTGTGTTTATACGTGTATATGTGTGTACATGTGTAATGTGTGTATACGTGTATATGTGTGTACACGTGTAATGTGTGTATATGTGTATACATGTGTAGTGTGTGTATATGTGTGTACATGTGTAATGTGTGTATACGTGTATATGTGTGTACCTGTGTAATGTGTGTATGTGTGTACATGTGTAATGTGTGTATATGTGTGTACATGTGGAGTGTGTGTATATGTGTGTACATGTGTAGTGTGTGTATATGTGTGTACATGTGTAGTGTGTGTATATGTGTGTACATGTGTAATGTGTGTATACGTGCATATGTGTGTACATGTGTAATGTGTGTATATGTGTGTACATGTGTAGTGTGTGTATATTTGTGTACATGTGTAATGTGTGTATACGTGTATATGTGTGTACATGTGTAATGTGTGTATGTGTGTACATGTGTAATGTGTGTATATGTGTGTAATGTGTGTATACGTGTATATATGTACATGTGTAATATGTGTATGTGTACATGTGTAATGTGTGTATACGTGTATGTGTGTGTACATGTGTAGTGTGTATACGTGTATATGTGTGTACATGTGTAATGTGTATATACGTGTATATGTGTGTACATGTGTAATGTGTGTATATGTATATATGTGTGTATATGTGTAGTGTGTGTATACGTGTATATGTGTGTACATGTGTAATGTGTGTATATGTATATATGTGTGTACATGTGTAGTGTGTGTATACATGTATATGTGTGTACATGTGTAGTGTGTGTATACGTATATATGTGTGTACATGTGTAATGTGTGTATACGTGTACATGTGTAATGTGTGTATACGTGTATATGTGTGTACATGTGTAATGTGTATATATGTGTGTACATGTGTAATGTGTGTATACGTGTACATGTGTAATGTGTGTATACGTGTATATGTGTGTACATGTGTAATGTGTGTATACGTGTATATGTGTGTACATGTGTAATGTGTGTATGTGTGTACACGTGTAATGTGTGTATATGTGTGTACATGTGGAGTGAGTGTATACGTGTATATGTGTGTAATGTGTGTATACGTGTATATATGTACATGTGTAATGTGTGTATGTGTGTACATGTGTAATGTGTGTATACGTGTATGTGTGTGTACTTGTGTAGTGTGTATACGTGTATATGTGTGTACATGTGTAATGTGTGTATATGTATATATGTGTGTACACGTGTAATGTGTGTATATGTGTGTACATGTGTAGTGTGTGTATATGTGTGTACATGTGTAATGTGTGTATATGTGTGTACATGTGGAGTGTGTGTATACGTGTATATGTGTGTAATGTGTGTATACGTGTATATATGTACATGTGTAATGTGTGTATATGTGTGTACATGTGTAGTGTGTGTATATGTGTGTACATGTGTAATGTGTGTATACGTGTATATCTGTGTACATGTGTAATGTGTGTATATGTGTGTACATGTGTAGTATGTGTATATGTGTGTACATGTATAATGTGTGTATACGTGTATATGTGTGTACATGTGTAATGTGTGTATGTGTGTACATGTGTAATGTGTGTATACGTGTATATGTGTGTACATGTGTAATGTGTATATGTGTGTACATGTGTAGTGTGTGTATATGTGTGTACATGTGTAATGTGTGTATACGTGTATATGTGTGTACATGTGTAATGTGTGTATGTGTGTACATGTGTAATGTGTGTATATGTGTGTACATGTGGAGTGTGTGTATACGTGTATAATGTGTGTATACGTGTATATATGTACATGTGTAATGTGTGTATACGTGTACATGTGTAATGTGTGTATACGTGTATATGTGTGTAATGTGTGTATACGTGTATATATGTACATGTGTGTATATGTGTGTACATGTGTAGTGTGTGTATATGTGTGTACATGTGTAATGTGTGTATACGTGTATATGTGTGTACATGTGTAATGTGTGTACATGTGTAATGTGTGTATATGTGTGTACATGTGGAGTGTGTGTATACGTGTATAATGTGTGTATACGTGTATATATGTACATGTGTAATGTGTGTATACGTGTACATGTGTAATGTGTGTATACGTGTATATGTGTAATGTGTGTAATGTGTGTATACGTGTACATGTGTAATGTGTGTATACGTGTATATGTGTGTAATGTGTATACGTGTATATATGTACATGTGTAATGTGTGTATATGTGTGTACATGTGTATATGTGTGTATATGTGTGTACATGTGTAATGTGTGTATACGTGTATATGTGTGTACATGTGTAATGTGTATATGTGTGTACATGTGTAGTGTGTGTATATGTGTGTACATTTGTAATGTGTGTATACGTGTATATGTGTGTACATGTGTAATGTGTGTATGTGTGTACATGTGTAATGTGTGTATATGTGTGTACATGTGGAGTGTGTGTATACGTGTATAATGTGTGTATACGTGTATATATGTACATGTGTAATGTGTGTATACGTGTACATGTGTAATGTGTGTATACGTGTATATGTGTAATGTGTGTATACGTGTATATGTGTGTAATGTGTGTATACGTGTATATATGTACATGTGTAATGTGTGTATATGTGTATATGTGTGTACATGTGTAATGTTTATATGTGTGTACATGTGTAGTGTGTGTATATGTGTGTACATGTGTAATGTGTGTATACGTGTATATGTGTGTACATGTGTAATGTTTATATGTGTGTACATGTGTAGTGTGTGTATATGTGTGTACATGTGTAATGTGTGTATACGTGTATATGTGTGTACATGTGTAATGTGTGTATGTGTGTACATGTGTAATGTGTATATGTGTGTACATGTGTAGTGTGTGTATATGTGTGTACATGTGTAATGTGTGTATACGTGTATATTTGTGTACATGTGTAATGTGTGTATGTGTGTACATGTGTAATATGTGTATATGTGTGTGCATGTGGAGTGTGTGTATGTGTGTGTACATGTGTAATGTGTGTATATGTGTATATGTGTGTACATGTGTAATGTGTGTATACGTGTATATGTGTGTACATGTGTAATGTGTGTATACGTGTATATGTGTGTACATGTGTAATGTGTGTATATGTGTGTACATGTGTAGTGTGTGTATATGTGTGTACATGTGTAATGTGTGTATACGTGTATATGTGTGTACATGTGTAGTGTGTGTATACGTGTATATGTGTAATGTGTGTATGTGTGTACATGTGTAGTGTGTGTATACGTGTATATGTGTGTACATGTGTAGTGTGTGTATACATGTATATGTGTAATGTGTGTATACGTGTATATGTGTGTACATCTGTAATGTGTGTATACGTGTATATGTGTGTACATGTGTAATGTGTGTATGTGTGTGTACATGTGAAGTGTGTGAATGTGTGTGTATATGTGTAATGTGTGTATACGTGTACATGTGTAATGTGTGTATACGTGTATATGTGTAATGTGTGTATACGTGTATATGTGTGTACATGTGTAATGTGTGTATACGTGTATATGTGTAATGTGTGTATGTGTGTACATGTGTAATGTGTGTATATGTGTGTACATGTGTAATGTGTGTATGTGTGTACATGTGTAATGTGTGTATATGTGTAATGTGTGTATACGTGTACATGTGTAATGTGTGTATACGTGTATATGTGTAATGTGTGTATACGTGTATATGTGTGTACATGTGTAATGTGTGTATACGTGTATATGTGTGTACATGTGTAATGTGTGTATACGTATATATGTGTGTACATGTGTAATGTGTGTATACGTGTACATGTGTAATGTGTGTATACGTGTATATGTGTGTACATGTGTAATGTGTGTATACGTATATATGTGTGTACATGTGTAATGTGTGTATACGTGTGTACATGTGTAATGTGTGTATACGTGTATATGTGTGTACATGTGTAATGTGTGTATACGTGTACATGTGTAATGTGTGTATACGTGTATATGTGTGTACATGTGTAATGTGTGTATACGTGTACATGTGTAATGTGTGTATACGTGTATATGTGTGTACATGTGTAATGTGTGTATACGTGTATATGTGTGTACATGTGTAATGTGTGTATATGTGTGTACATGTGTAGTGTGTGTATACGTGTATATGTGTGTACATGTGTAATGTGTGTAATGTGTGAGTATGTGTACATGTGTAGTGTGTATACGTGTATATGTGTGTACATGTGTAATGTGTTTATACGTGTATATGTGTGTACATGTGTAATGTGTGTATACGTGTATATGTGTGTACATGTGTAATGTGTGTATATGTGTGTACATGTGTAATGTGTGTATACGTGTATATGTGTGTATATGTGTAATGTGTGTATACGTGTATATGTGTGTACATGTGTAATGTGTATATGTGTGTACATGTGTAATGTGTGTATGTGTGTACATGTGTAATGTGTGTATATGTGTGTACATGTGTAATGTGTGAATACGTGTATATGTGTGTACATGTGTAATGTGTGTATGTGTGTACATGTGTAATGTGTGTATATGTGTGTACATGTGGAGTGTGTGTATACGTGTATAATGTGTGTATACGTGTATATATGTACATGTGTAATGTGTGTATACGTGTATGTGTGTGTACTTGTGTAGTGTGTATACGTGTATATGTGTGTACATGTGTAATGTGTGTATATGTATATATGTGTGTACATGTTTAGTGTGTGTATACGTGTATATGTGTGTACATGTGTAATGTGTGTATACGTGTATATGTGTGTACATGTGTAATGTGTGTATACGTGTATATGTGTGTACATGTGTAATGTGTGTATATGTGTGTACATGTGTAGTGTGTATATGTGTGTACATGTGTAATGTGTGTATATGTGTGTACATGTGGAGTGTGTGTATACGTGTATAATGTGTGTATACGTGTATATATGTACATGTGTAATGTGTGTATGTGTGTACATGTGTAATGTGTGTATAAGTGTATGTGTGTGTACTTGTGTAGTGTGTATACGTGTATATGTGTGTACATGTGTAATGTGTGTGTATGTATATATGTGTGTACATGTGTAGTGTGTGTATACGTGTATATGTGTGTACATGTGTAATGTGTGTATACGTGTATATGTGTGTACACGTGCAATGTGTGTATATGTGTGTACATGTGTAGTGTGTGTATATGTGTGTACATGTGTAATGTGTGTATACGTGTATATGTGTGTACATGTGTAATGTGTGTATGTGTGTACATGTGTAATGTGTGTATATGTGTGTACATGTGGAGTGTGTGTATACGTGTATAATGTGTGTATACGTGTATATATGTACATGTGTAATGTGTGTATACGTGTACATGTGTAATGTGTGTATACGTGTATATGTGTGTAATGTGTGTATACGTGTATATATGTACATGTGTAATGTGTGTATATGTGTGTACATGTGTAGTGTGTGTATATGTGTGTACATGTGTAGTGTGTGTATACGTGTATATGTGTGTACATGTGTAATGTGTGTATGTGTGTACATGTGTAATGTGTGTATATGTGTGTACATGTGGAGTGTGTGTATACGTGTATAATGTGTGTATACGTGTATATATGTACATGTGTAATGTGTGTATACGTGTACACATGTAATGTGTGTATACGCGTATATGTGTGTACATGTGTAACGTGTGTATACGTGTATATGTGTGTACATGTGTAATGGGTGTATATGTGTGTACATGTGTAGTGTGTATATGTGTATATGTGTGTACATGTGTAATGTGTATATGTGTGTACATGTGTAGTGTGTGTATATGTGTGTACATGTGTAATGTGTGTATACGTGTATATGTGTGTACATGTGTAATGTGTGTATGTGTGTACATGTGTAATGTGTGTATATGTGTGTACATGTGGAGTGTGTGTATACGTGTATAATGTGTGTATACGTGTATATATGTACATGTGTAATGTGTGTATACGTGTATATGTGTGTACATGTGTAATGTGTGTATACGTGTATATGTGTGTACATGTGTAATGTGTGTATATGGGTGTACATGTGTAGTGTGTGTATACGTGTATATGTGTGTACATGTGTAGCGTGTGTATACATGTATATGTGTGTACATGTGTAATGTGTGTATATGTGTGTACATGTGTAATGTGTGTATGTGTGTACATGTGTAATGTGTATATGTGTAATGTGTGTATACGTGTACATGTGTAATGTGTGTATACGTGTATATGTGTAATGTGTGTATACGTGTACATGTGTAATGTGTGTATATGTGTATATCTGTGTACATGTGTAATGTGTGTATACGTGTATATGTGTGTACATGTGTAATGTGTGTATGTGTGTACATGTGTAGTGTGTGTATACGTGTATATGTGTGTACATGTGTAATGTGTTTATATGTGTGTACATGTGTAGTGTGTGTATACGTGTATATGTGTGTACATGTGTAGTGTGTGTATACGTGTATATGTGTGTACATGTGTAATGTGTGTATATATGTGTGTACATGTGTAGTGTGTATACGTGTATATGTGTGTACATGTGTAATGTGTGTATACGTGTATATGTGTGTACATGTGTAATGTGTGTATATGTGTGTACATGTGTAGTGTGTGTATATGTGTGTACATGTGTAATGTGTGTATATGTGTGTACATGTGGAGTGTGTGTATACGTGTATAATGTGTGTATACGTGTATATATGTACATGTGTAATGTGTGTATGTGTGTACATGTGTAATGTGTGTATACGTGTATATGTGTGTACATGTGTAATGTGTGTGTATGTATATATGTGTGTACATGTGTAATGTGTGTATATGTGTGTACATGTGTAGTGTGTGTATACGTGTATATGTGTGTACATGTGTAATGTGTGTATACGTGTATATGTGTGTACACGTGTAATGTGTGTATATGTGTGTACATGTGTAGTGTGTGTATATGTGTGTACATGTGTAATGTGTGTATACGTGTAGATGTGTGTACATGTGTAATGTGTGTATGTGTGTACATGTGTAATGTGTGTATATGTGTGTACATGTGGAGTGTGTGTATACGTGTATAATGTGTGTATACGTGTATATATGTACATGTGTAATGTGTGTATACGTGTACATGTGTAATGTGTGTATACGTGTATATGTGTGTAATGTGTGTATACGTGTATATATGTACATGTGTAATGTGTGTATATGTGTGTACATGTGTAGTGTGTGTATATGTGTGTACATGTGTAGTGTGTGTATACGTGTATATGTGTGTACATGTGTAATGTGTGTATGTGTGTACACGTGTAATGTGTGTATATGTGTGTACATGTGGAGTGTGTGTATACGTGTATATGTGTGTACATGTGTAATGTGTGTGTATGTATATATGTGTGTACATGTGTAATGTGTGTATATGTGTGTACATGTGTAGTGTGTGTATACGTGTATATGTGTGTACATGTGTAATGTGTGTATACGTGTATATGTGTGTACACGTGCAATGTGTGTATATGTGTGTACATGTGTAGTGTGTGTATATGTGTGTACATGTGTAATGTGTGTATACGTGTATATGTGTGTACACGTGCAATGTGTGTATATGTGTGTACATGTGTAATGTGTGTATATGTGTGTACATGTGGAGTGTGTGTATACGTGTATAATGTGTGTATACGTGTATATATGTACATGTGTAATGTGTGTATACGTGTACATGTGTAATGTGTGTATACGTGTATATGTGTGTAATGTGTGTATACGTGTATATATGTACATGTGTAATGTGTGTATATGTGTGTACATGTGTAGTGTGTGTATATGTGTGTACATGTGTGGTGTGTGTATACGTGTATATGTGTGTACATGTGTAATGTGTGTATGTGTGTACACGTGTAATGTGTGTATATGTGTGTACATGTGGAGTGTGTGTATACGTGTATATGTGTGTAATGGGTGTATACGTGTATATAGGTACATGTGTAATGTGTGTATGTGTATACATGTGTAATGTGTGTATACGTGTATGTGTGTGTACTTGTGTAGTGTGTATACGTGTATATGTGTGTACATGTGTAATGTGTGTATATGTATATATGTGTGTACATGTGTAATGTGTGTATGTGTGTACACGTGTAATGTGTGTATATGTGTGTACATGTGGAGTGTGTGTATACGTGTATATGTGTGTAATGTGTTTATACGTGTATATATGTACATGTGTAATGTGTGTATGTGTGTACATGTGTAATGTGTGTATACGTGTATGTGTGTGTACTTGTGTAGTGTGTATATGTATATATGTGTGTACATGTTTAGTGTGTGTATACGTGTATATGTGTGTACATGTGTAATGTGTGTATACGTGTATATGTGTGTACATGTGTAATGTGTGTATATGTGTGTACATGTGTAGTGTGTGTATATGTGTGTACATGTGTAATGTGTGTATATGTGTGTACATGTGGAGTGTGTGTATACGTGTATAATGTGTGTATACGTGTATATATGTACATGTGTAATGTGTGTATGTGTGTACATGTGTAATGTGTGTATAAGTGTATGTGTGTGTACTTGTGTAGTGTGTATACGTGTATATGTGTGTACATGTGTAATGTGTGTGTATGTATATATGTGTGTACATGTGTAGTGTGTGTATACGTGTATATGTGTGTACATGTGTAATGTGTGTATACGTGTATATGTGTGTACACGTGCAATGTGTGTATATGTGTGTACATGTGTAGTGTGTGTATATGTGTGTACATGTGTAATGTGTGTATACGTGTATATGTGTGTACATGTGTAATGTGTGTATGTGTGTACATGTGTAATGTGTGTATATGTGTGTACATGTGGAGTGTGTGTATACGTGTATAATGTGTGTATACGTGTATATATGTACATGTGTAATGTGTGTATACGTGTACATGTGTAATGTGTGTATACGTGTATATGTGTGTAATGTGTGTATACGTGTATATATGTACATGTGTAATGTGTGTATATGTGTGTACATGTGTAGTGTGTGTATATGTGTGTACATGTGTAGTGTGTGTATACGTGTATATGTGTGTACATGTGTAATGTGTGTATGTGTGTACATGTGTAATGTGTGTATATGTGTGTACATGTGGAGTGTGTGTATACGTGTATAATGTGTGTATACGTGTATATATGTACATGTGTAATGTGTGTATACGTGTACATGTGTAATGTGTGTATACGTGTATATGTGTGTACATGTGTAATGTGTGTATACGTGTATATGTGTGTACATGTGTAATGGGTGTATATGTGTGTACATGTGTAGTGTGTGTATACGTGTATATGTGTGTACATGTGTAGCGTGTGTATACATGTATATGTGTGTACATGTGTAATGTGTGTATACGTGTATATGTGTAATGTGTGTATATATGTGTGTACATGTGTAGTGTGTGTATACGTGTGTATGTGTGTACATGTGTAGTGTGTGTATACGTGTATATGTGTGTACATGTGTAATGTGTGTATATATGTGTGTACATGTGTAGTGTGTATACGTGTATATGTGTGTACATGTGTAATGTGTGTATATGTGTATATGTGTGTACATGTGTAATGTGTGTATACGTGTATATGTGTGTACATGTGTAATGTGTGTATGTGTGTACACGTGTAATGTGTGTATATGTGTGTACATGTGGAGTGTGTGTATACGTGTATATGTGTGTAATGTGTTTATACGTGTATATATGTACATGTGTAATGTGTGTATGTGTGTACATGTGTAATGTGTGTATACGTGTATGTGTGTGTACTTGTGTAGTGTGTATACGTGTATATGTGTGTACATGTGTAATGTGTGTATATGTATATATGTGTGTACATGTGTAGTGTGTGTATACGTGTATATGTGTGTACATGTGTAATGTGTGTATACGTGTATATGTGTGTACATGTGTAATGTGTGTATATGTGTGTACATGTGTAGTGTGTGTATATGTGTGTACATGTGTAATGTGTGTATATGTGTGTACATGTGGAGTGTGTGTATACGTGTATAATGTGTGTATACGTGTATATATGTACATGTGTAATGTGTGTATACGTGTATGTGTGTGTACTTGTGTAGTGTGTATACGTTTATATGTGTGTACATGTGTAATGTGTGTATATGTATATATGTGTGTACATGTGTAGTGTGTGTATACGTGTATATGTGTGTACATGTGTAATGTGTGTATACGTGTATATGTGTGTACATGTGTAATGTGTGTATATGTGTGTACATGTGTAGTGTGTGTATATGTGTGTACATGTGTAATGTGTGTATATGTGTGTACATGTGTAGTGTTTGTATATGTGTGTACATGTGTAATGTGTGTATACGTGTATATGTGTGTACATGTGTAATGTGTGTATGTGTGTACATGTGTAATGTGTGTATATGTGTGTACATGTGGAGTGTGTGTATACGTGTATAATGTGTGTATACGTGTATATATGTACATGTGTAATGTGTGTATACGTGTACATGTGTAATGTGTGTATACGTGTATATGTGTGTAATGTGTGTATACGTGTATATATGTACATGTGTAATGTGTGTATATGTGTGTACATGTGTAGTGTGTGTATATGTGTGTACATGTGTAGTGTGTGTATACGTGTATATGTGTGTACATGTGTAATGTGTGTATGTGTGTACATGTGTAATGTGTGTATATGTGTGTACATGTGGAGTGTGTGTATACGTGTATAATGTGTGTATACGTGTATATATGTACATGTGTAATGTGTGTATACGTGTACATGTGTAATGTGTGTATACGTGTATATGTGTGTACATGTGTAATGTGTGTATACGTGTATATGTGTGTACATGTGTAATGGGTGTATATGTGTGTACATGTGTAGTGTGTGTATACGTGTATATGTGTGTACATGTGTAGCGTGTGTATACATGTATATGTGTGTACATGTGTAATGTGTGTATACGTGTATATGTGTAATGTGTGTATATATGTGTGTACATGTGTAGTGTGTGTATACGTGTGTATGTGTGTACATGTGTAGTGTGTGTATACGTGTATATGTGTGTACATGTGTAATGTGTGTATATATGTGTGTACATGTGTAGTGTGTATACGTGTATATGTGTGTACATGTGTAATGTGTGTATATGTGTATATGTGTGTACATGTGTAATGTGTGTATACGTGTATATGTGTGTACATGTGTAATGTGTGTATGTGTGTACACGTGTAATGTGTGTATATGTGTGTACATGTGGAGTGTGTGTATACGTGTATATGTGTGTAATGTGTTTATACGTGTATATATGTACATGTGTAATGTGTGTATGTGTGTACATGTGTAATGTGTGTATACGTGTATGTGTGTGTACTTGTGTAGTGTGTATACGTGTATATGTGTGTACATGTGTAATGTGTGTATATGTATATATGTGTGTACATGTGTAGTGTGTGTATACGTGTATATGTGTGTACATGTGTAATGTGTGTATACGTGTATATGTGTGTACATGTGTAATGTGTGTATATGTGTGTACATGTGTAGTGTGTGTATATGTGTGTACATGTGTAATGTGTGTATATGTGTGTACATGTGGAGTGTGTGTATACGTGTATAATGTGTGTATACGTGTATATATGTACATGTGTAATGTGTGTATACGTGTATGTGTGTGTACTTGTGTAGTGTGTATACGTTTATATGTGTGTACATGTGTAATGTGTGTATATGTATATATGTGTGTACATGTGTAGTGTGTGTATACGTGTATATGTGTGTACATGTGTAATGTGTGTATACGTGTATATGTGTGTACATGTGTAATGTGTGTATATGTGTGTACATGTGTAGTGTGTGTATATGTGTGTACATGTGTAATGTGTGTATATGTGTGTACATGTGGAGTGTGTGTATACGTGTATAATGTGTGTATACGTGTATATATGTACATGTGTAATGTGTGTATGTGTGTACATGTGTAATGTGTGTATACGTGTATGTGTGTGTACTTGTGTAGTGTGTATACGTGTATATGTGTGTACATGTGTAATGTGTGTATATGTATATATGTGTGTACATGTGTAGTGTGTGTATACGTGTATATGTGTGTACATGTGTAATGTGTGTATACGTGTATATGTGTGTACACGTGCAATGTGTGTATATGTGTGTACATGTGTAGTGTGTGTATATGTGTGTACATGTGTAATGTGTGTATACGTGTATATGTGTGTACATGTGTAATGTGTGTATGTGTGTACATGTGTAATGTGTGTATATGTGTGTACATGTGGAGTGTGTGTATACGTGTATAATGTGTGTATACGTGTATATATGTACATGTGTAATGTGTGTATACGTGTACATGTGTAATGTGTGTATACGTGTATATGTGTGTACATGTGTATTGTGTGTATACGTGTATATGTGTACATGTGTAATGTGTGTATATGTGTGTACATGTGTAGTGTGTCTATACGTGTATATGTGTGTACATGTGTAGTGTGTGTATACATTATGTGTGTACATGTGTAATGTGTGTATACGTGTATATGTGTAATGTGTGAATGTGTGTACATGTGTAATGTGTGTATATGTGTGTACATGTGTAATGTGTGTATGTGTGTACATGTGTAATGTGTGTATATGTGTAATGTGTGTATACGTGTACATGTGTAATGTGTGTATACGTGTATATGTGTAATGTGTGTATACGTGTATATGTGTGTACATGTGTAATGTGTGTATACGTGTATATGTGTGTACATGTGTAATGTGTGTATGTGTGTACATGTGTAATATGTGTATATGTGTGTACATGTGGAGTGTGTGTATGTGTGTGTACATGTGGAGTGTGTGTATGTGTGTGTACATGTGTAATGTGTGTATATGTGTGTACATGTGGAGTGTGTGTATACGTGTATATGTGTGTACATGTGTAATGTGTGTATACGTGTATATGTGTAATGTGTGTATGTGTGTACATGTGTAATGTGTGTATATGTGTGTACATGTGTAATGTGTGTATGTGTGTACATGTGTAATGTGTGTATATGTGTAATGTGTGTATATGTGTGTACATGTGTAATGTGTGTATACGTATATATGTGTGTACATGTGTAATGTGTGTATATGTGTGTACATGTGTAATGTGTGTATACGTGTATATGTGTGTACATGTGTAATGTGTGTATACGTGTACATGTATAATGTGTGTATACGTGTATATGTGTGTACATGTGTAATGTGTGTATACGTGTATATGTGTGTACATGTGTAATGTGTGTATATGTGTGTACATGTGTAGTGTGTGTATACGTGTATATGTGTGTACATGTGTAGTGTGTGTATACGTGTATATGTGTGTACATGTGTAATGTGTGTGTATATGTGTGTACATGTGTAATGTGTGTATAAGTGTATATGTGTGTACATGTGTAATGTGTGTATACGTGTATATGTGTGTACATGTGTAATGTGTGTATAAGTGTATATGTGTGTACATGTGTAATGTGTGTATACGTGTATATGTGTGTACATGTGCAATGTGTGTATATTTGTGTACATGTGTAGTGTGTGTATATGTGTGTACATGTGTAATGTGTGTATACGTGTATATGTGTGTACATGTGTAATGTGTGTATGTGTGTACACGTGTAATGTGTGTATATGTGTGTACATGTGGAGTGTGTGTATACGTGTATATGTGTGTAATGTGTGTATATGTGTATATATGTACATGTGTAATGTGTGTATACGTGTATGTGTGTGTACATGTGTAGTGTGTGTATACATGTATATGTGTGTACATGGGTAGTGTGTGTATACATGTATATGTGTGTACATGTGTAATGTGTGTATATATGTGTGTACATGTGTAGTGTGTATACGTGTATATGTGTGTACATGTGTAATGTGTGTATACGTGTATATGTGTGTACATGTGTAATGTGTGTATACGTGTATATGTGTGTACATGTGTAATGTGTGTATATGTGTGTACATGTGTAGTGTGTGTATATGTGTGTACATGTGTAATGTGTGTATACGTGTATATGTGTGTACATGTGTAATGTGTGTATGTGTGTACACGTGTAATGTGTGTATATGTGTGTACATGTGGAGTGTGTGTATACGTGTATATGTGTGTAATGTGTGTATACGTGTATATATGTACATGTGTAATGTGTGTATACGTGTATGTGTGTGTACTTGTGTAGTGTGTATACGTGTATATTTGTGTACATGTGTAATGTGTGTATATGTATATATGTGTGTACATGTGTAGTGTGTGTATACGTGTATATGTGTGTACATGTGTAATGTGTGTATACGTGTATATGTGTGTACATGTGTAATGTGTGCATGTGTGTACATGTGTAATGTGTGTATATGTGTGTACATGTGGAGTGTGTGTATACGTGTATAATGTGTGTATACGTGTATATATGTACATGTGTAATGTGTGTATGTGTCTACATGTGTAATGTGTGCATGTGTGTACATGTGTAATGTGTGTATATGTGTGTACATGTGGAGTGTGTGTATACGTGTATAATGTGTGTATACGTGTATATATGTACATGTGTAATGTGTGTATGTGTGTACATGTGTAATGTGTGTATACGTGTATGTGTGTGTACTTGTGTAGTGTGTATACGTGTATATGTGTGTACATGTGTAATGTGTGTATATGTATATATGTGTGTACATGTGTAGTGTGTGTATGTGTGTACATGTGTAATGTGTGTATATGTGTGTACATGTGGAGTGTGTGTATACGTGTATAATGTGTGTATACGTGTATATATGTACATGTGTAATGTGTGTATACGTGTACATGTGTAATGTGTGTATACGTGTATATGTGTGTACATGTGTAATGTGTGTATATGTGTGTACATGTGTAATGTGTGTATACGTGTATATGTGTGTACATGTGTAATGTGTGTATATGTGTGTACATGTGTAGTGTGTGTATACGTGTATATGTGTGTACATGTGTAGCGTGTGTATACATGTATATGTGTGTACATGTGTAATGTGTGTATACGTGTATATGTGTAATGTGTGTATGTGTGTACATGTGTAATGTGTGTATATGTGTGTACATGTGTAATGTGTGTATGTGTGTACATGTGTAATGTGTGTATATGTGTAATGTGTGTATACGTGTACATGTGTAATGTGTGTATACGTGTATATGTGTAATGTGTGTATACGTGTATATGTGTGTACATGTGTAATGTGTGTATACGTGTATATGTGTGTACATGTGTAATGTGTGTATGTGTGTACATGTGTAATATGTGTATATGTGTGTACATGTGGATTGTGTGTATGTGTGTGTACATGTGTAATGTGTGTATATGTGTGTACATGTGGAGTGTGTGTATACGTGTATATGTGTGTACATGTGTAATGTGTGTATACGTGTATATGTGTAATGTGTGTATGTGTGTACATGTGTAATGTGTGTATATGTGTGTACATGTGTAATGTGTGTATGTGTGTACATGTGTAATGTGTGTATATGTGTAATGTGTGTATACGTGTACATGTGTAATGTGTGTATACGTGTATATGTGTAATGTGTGTATACGTGTATATGTGTGTACATGTGTAATGTGTGTATACGTGTATATGTGTGTACATGTGTAATGTGTGTATACGTATATATGTGTGTACATGTGTAATGTGTGTATATGTGTGTACATGTGTAATGTGTGTATACGTGTATATGTGTGTACATGTGTAATGTGTGTATACGTGTACATGTGTAATGTGTGTATATGTGTATATGTGTGTACATGTGTAATGTGTGTATTCGTGTATATGTGTGTACATGTGTAATGTGTGTATGTGTGTACATGTGTAGTGTGTGTATACGTGTATATGTGTGTACATGTGTAATGTGTGTATATGTGTGTACATGTGTAGTGTGTGTATACGTGTATATGTGTGTACATGTGTAGTGTGTGTATACGTGTATATGTGTGTACATGTGTAATGTGTGTATATATGTGTGTACATGTGTAGTGTGTATACGTGTATATGTGTGTACATGTGTAATGTGTGTATACGTGTATATGTGTGTACATGTGTAATGTGTGTATATGTGTGTACATGTGTAGTGTGTGTATATGTGTGTACATGTGTAATGTGTGTATATGTGTGTACATGTGGAGTGTGTGTATACGTGTATAATGTGTGTATACGTGTATATATGTACATGTGTAATGTGTGTATGTGTGTACATGTGTAATGTGTGTATACGTGTATATGTGTGTACATGTGTAATGTGTGTGTATGTATATATGTGTGTACATGTGTAGTGTGTGTATACGTGTATATGTGTGTACATGTGTAATGTGTGTATACGTGTATATGTGTGTACACGTGCAATGTGTGTATATGTGTGTACATGTGTAGTGTGTGTATATGTGTGTACATTTGTAATGTGTGTATGTGTGTACATGTGTAATGTGTGTATATGTGTGTACATGTGGAGTGTGTGTATACGTGTATAATGTGTGTATACGTGTATATATGTACATGTGTAATGTGTGTATACGTGTACATGTGTAATGTGTGTATACGTGTATATGTGTAATGTGTGTATACGTGTATATGTGTGTAATGTGTGTATACGTGTATATATATGTACATGTGTAATGTGTGTATATGTGTGTACATGTGTAATGTGTGTATATGTGTGTACATGTGTAGTGTGTGTATATGTGTGTACATGTGTAATGTGTGTATACGTGTATATGTGTGTACATGTGTAATGTGTATATGTGTGTACATGTGTAGTGTGTGTATATGTGTGTACATGTGTAATGTGTGTATGTGTGTACATGTGTAATGTGTATATGTGTGTACATGTGTAGTGTGTGTATATGTGTGTACATGTGTAATGTGTGTATATGTGTATATGTGTGTACATGTGTAATGTGTGTATGTGTGTACATGTGTAATATGTGTATATGTGTGTGCATGTGGAGTGTGTGTATGTGTGTGTACATGTGTAATGTGTGTATATGTGTATATGTGTGTACATGTGTAATGTGTGTATACGTGTATATGTGTGTACATGTGTAATGTGTGTATATATGTGTGTACATGTGTAGTGTGTATACGTGTATATGTGTGTACATGTGTAATGTGTGTATACGTGTATATGTGTGTACATGTGTAATGTGTGTATATGTGTGTACATGTGTAGTGTGTGTATATGTGTGTACATGTGTAATGTGTGTATACGTGTATATGTGTGTACATGTGTAGTGTGTGTATACGTGTATATGTGTGTACATGTGTAATGTGTGTATACGTGTATATGTGTAATGTGTATATGTGTGTACATGTGTAGTGTGTGTATACGTGTATATGTGTGTACATGTGTAGTGTGTGTATACATGTATATGTGTAATGTGTGTATACGTGTATATGTGTGTACATGTGTAATATGTGTATATGTGTGTACATGTGGAGTGTGTGTATACGTGTATATGTGTGTACATGTGTAATGTGTGTATACGTGTATATGTGTAATGTGTGTATGTGTGTACATGTGTAATGTGTGTATATGTGTGTACATGTGTAATGTGTGTATGTGTGTACATGTGTAATGTGTGTATATGTGTAATGTGTGTATACGTGTACATGTGTAATGTGTGTATACGTGTATATGTGTAATGTGTGTATACGTGTATATGTGTGTACATGTGTAATGTGTGTATACGTGTATATGTGTGTACATGTGTAATGTGTGTATACGTATATATGTGTGTACATGTGTAATGTGTGTATACGTGTACATGTGTAATGTGTGTATACGTGTATATGTGTGTACATGTGTAATGTGTGTATACGTATATATGTGTGTACATGTGTAATGTGTGTATACGTGTGTACATATGTATATGTGTGTACATGTGTAATGTGTGTATACGTGTACATGTGTAATGTGTGTATACGTGTATATGTGTGTACATGTGTAATGTGTGTATACGTGTACATGTGTAATGTGTGTATACGTGTATATGTGTGTACATGTGTAATGTGTGTATATGTGTGTACATGTGTAGTGTGTGTATACGTGTATATGTGTGTACATGTGTAGTGTGTGTATACGTGTATATGTGTGTACATGTGTAATGTGTGTATATATGTGTGTACATGTGTAGTGTGTATACGTGTATATGTGTGTACATGTGTAATGTGTGTATACGTGTATATGTGTGTACATGTGTAATGTGTGTATATGTGTGTACATGTGTAGTGTGTGTATATGTGTGTACATGTGTAATGTGTGTATATGTGTGTACATGTGGAGTGTGTGTATACGTGTATAATGTGTGTATACGTGTATATATGTACATGTGTAATGTGTGTATGTGTGTACATGTGTAATGTGTGTATACGTGTATATGTGTGTACATGTGTAATGTGTGTGTATGTATATATGTGTGTACATGTGTAGTGTGTGTATACGTGTATATGTGTGTACATGTGTAATGTGTGTATACGTGTATATGTGTGTACACGTGCAATGTGTGTATATGTGTGTACATGTGTAGTGTGTGTATATGTGTGTACATTTGTAATGTGTGTATGTGTGTACATGTGTAATGTGTGTATATGTGTGTACATGTGGAGTGTGTGTATACGTGTATAATGTGTGTATACGTGTGTACATGTGTAGTGTGTGTATATATGTACATGTGTAATGTGTGTATACGTGTACATGTGTAATGTGTGTATACGTGTATATGTGTAATGTGTGTATACGTGTATATGTGTGTAATGTGTGTATACGTGTATATATATGTACATGTGTAATGTGTGTATATGTGTGTACATGTGTAATGTGTGTATATGTGTGTACATGTGTAGTGTGTGTATATGTGTGTACATGTGTAATGTGTGTATACGTGTATATGTGTGTACATGTGTAATGTGTATATGTGTGTACATGTGTAGTGTGTGTATATGTGTGTACATGTGTAATGTGTGTATGTGTGTACATGTGTAATGTGTATATGTGTGTACATGTGTAGTGTGTGTATATGTGTGTACATGTGTAATGTGTGTATATGTGTATATGTGTGTACATGTGTAATGTGTGTATGTGTGTACATGTGTAATATGTGTATATGTGTGTGCATGTGGAGTGTGTGTATGTGTGTGTACATGTGTAATGTGTGTATATGTGTATATGTGTGTACATGTGTAATGTGTGTATACGTGTATATGTGTGTACATGTGTAATGTGTGTATATATGTGTGTACATGTGTAGTGTGTATACGTGTATATGTGTGTACATGTGTAATGTGTGTATACGTGTATATGTGTGTACATGTGTAATGTGTGTATATGTGTGTACATGTGTAGTGTGTGTATATGTGTGTACATGTGTAATGTGTGTATACGTGTATATGTGTGTAGATGTGTAGTGTGTGTATACGTGTATATGTGTGTACATGTGTAATGTGTGTATACGTGTATATGTGTAATGTGTATATGTGTGTACATGTGTAGTGTGTGTATACGTGTATATGTGTGTACATGTGTAGTGTGTGTATACATGTATATGTGTAATGTGTGTATACGTGTATATGTGTGTACATGTGTAATATGTGTATATGTGTGTACATGTGGAGTGTGTGTATACGTGTATATGTGTGTACATGTGTAATGTGTGTATACGTGTATATGTGTAATGTGTGTATGTGTGTACATGTGTAATGTGTGTATATGTGTGTACATGTGTAATGTGTGTATGTGTGTACATGTGTAATGTGTGTATATGTGTAATGTGTGTATACGTGTACATGTGTAATGTGTGTATACGTGTATATGTGTAATGTGTGTATACGTGTATATGTGTGTACATGTGTAATGTGTGTATACGTGTATATGTGTGTACATGTGTAATGTGTGTATACGTATATATGTGTGTACATGTGTAATGTGTGTATACGTGTACATGTGTAATGTGTGTATACGTGTATATGTGTGTACATGTGTAATGTGTGTATACGTATATATGTGTGTACATGTGTAATGTGTGTATACGTGTGTACATATGTATATGTGTGTACATGTGTAATGTGTGTATACGTGTACATGTGTAATGTGTGTATACGTGTATATGTGTGTACATGTGTAATGTGTGTATACGTGTATATGTGTGTACATGTGTAATGTGTGTATACGTGTACATGTGTAATGTGTGTATACGTGTATATGTGTGTACATGTGTAATGTGTGTATATGTGTGTACATGTGTAGTGTGTGTATATGTGTGTACATGTGTAATGTGTGTATATGTGTGTACATGTGGAGTGTGTGTATACGTGTATAATGTGTGTATACGTGTATATATGTACATGTGTAATGTGTGTATGTGTGTACATGTGTAATGTGTGTATACGTGTATATGTGTGTACATGTGTAATGTGTGTGTATGTATATATGTGTGTACATGTGTAGTGTGTGTATACGTGTATATGTGTGTACATGTGTAATGTGTGTATACGTGTATATGTGTGTACACGTGCAATGTGTGTATATGTGTGTACATGTGTAGTGTGTGTATATGTGTGTACATTTGTAATGTGTGTATGTGTGTACATGTGTAATGTGTGTATATGTGTGTACATGTGGAGTGTGTGTATATGTGTGTACATGTGTAATGTGTGTATACGTGTATATGTGTGTACATGTGTAATGTGTATATGTGTGTACATGTGTAGTGTGTGTATATGTGTGTACATGTGTAATGTGTGTATGTGTGTACATGTGTAATGTGTATATGTGTGTACATGTGTAGTGTGTGTATATGTGTGTACATGTGTAATGTGTGTATATGTGTATATGTGTGTACATGTGTAATGTGTGTATGTGTGTACATGTGTAATATGTGTATATGTGTGTGCATGTGGAGTGTGTGTATGTGTGTGTACATGTGTAATGTGTGTATATGTGTATATGTGTGTACATGTGTAATGTGTGTATACGTGTATATGTGTGTACATGTGTAATGTGTGTATATATGTGTGTACATGTGTAGTGTGTATACGTGTATATGTGTGTACATGTGTAATGTGTGTATACGTGTATATGTGTGTACATGTGTAATGTGTGTATATGTGTGTACATGTGTAGTGTGTGTATATGTGTGTACATGTGTAATGTGTGTATACGTGTATATGTGTGTGCATGTGGAGTGTGTGTATGTGTGTGTACATGTGTAATGTGTGTATATGTGTATATGTGTGTACATGTGTAATGTGTGTATACGTGTATATGTGTGTACATGTGTAATGTGTGTATATATGTGTGTACATGTGTAGTGTGTATACGTGTATATGTGTGTACATGTGTAATGTGTGTATACGTGTATATGTGTGTACATGTGTAATGTGTGTATATGTGTGTACATGTGTAATGTGTGTATATGTGTGTACATGTGTAGTGTGTGTATATGTGTGTACATGTGTAATGTGTGTATATGTGTGTACATGTGGAGTGTGTGTATACGTGTATAATGTGTGTATACGTGTATATATGTACATGTGTAATGTGTGTATGTGTGTACATGTGTAATGTGTGTATACGTGTATATGTGTGTACATGTGTAATGTGTGTGTATGTATATATGTGTGTACATGTGTAGTGTGTGTATACGTGTATATGTGTGTACATGTGTAATGTGTGTATACGTGTATATGTGTGTACACGTGCAATGTGTGTATATGTGTGTACATGTGTAGTGTGTGTATATGTGTGTACATTTGTAATGTGTGTATGTGTGTACATGTGTAATGTGTGTATATGTGTGTACATGTGGAGTGTGTGTATATGTGTGTACATGTGTAATGTGTGTATACGTGTATATGTGTGTACATGTGTAATGTGTATATGTGTGTACATGTGTAGTGTGTGTATATGTGTGTACATGTGTAATGTGTGTATGTGTGTACATGTGTAATGTGTATATGTGTGTACATGTGTAGTGTGTGTATATGTGTGTACATGTGTAATGTGTGTATATGTGTATATGTGTGTACATGTGTAATGTGTGTATGTGTGTACATGTGTAATATGTGTATATGTGTGTGCATGTGGAGTGTGTGTATGTGTGTGTACATGTGTAATGTGTGTATATGTGTATATGTGTGTACATGTGTAATGTGTGTATACGTGTATATGTGTGTACATGTGTAATGTGTGTATATATGTGTGTACATGTGTAGTGTGTATACGTGTATATGTGTGTACATGTGTAATGTGTGTATACGTGTATATGTGTGTACATGTGTAATGTGTGTATATGTGTGTACATGTGTAGTGTGTGTATATGTGTGTACATGTGTAATGTGTGTATACGTGTATATGTGTGTACATGTGTAGTGTGTGTATACGTGTATATGTGTGTACATGTGTAATGTGTGTATACGTGTATATGTGTAATGTGTATATGTGTGTACATGTGTAGTGTGTGTATACGTGTATATGTGTGTACATGTGTAGTGTGTGTATACATGTATATGTGTAATGTGTGTATACGTGTATATGTGTGTACATGTGTAATATGTGTATATGTGTGTACATGTGGAGTGTGTGTATACGTGTATATGTGTGTACATGTGTAATGTGTGTATACGTGTATATGTGTAATGTGTGTATGTGTGTACATGTGTAATGTGTGTATATGTGTGTACATGTGTAATGTGTGTATGTGTGTACATGTGTAATGTGTGTATATGTGTAATGTGTGTATACGTGTACATGTGTAATGTGTGTATACGTGTATATGTGTAATGTGTGTATACGTGTATATGTGTGTACATGTGTAATGTGTGTATACGTGTATATGTGTGTACATGTGTAATGTGTGTATACGTATATATGTGTGTACATGTGTAATGTGTGTATACGTGTACATGTGTAATGTGTGTATACGTGTATATGTGTGTACATGTGTAATGTGTGTATACGTATATATGTGTGTACATGTGTAATGTGTGTATACGTGTGTACATATGTATATGTGTGTACATGTGTAATGTGTGTATACGTGTACATGTGTAATGTGTGTATACGTGTATATGTGTGTACATGTGTAATGTGTGTATACGTGTATATGTGTGTACATGTGTAATGTGTGTATACGTGTACATGTGTAATGTGTGTATACGTGTATATGTGTGTACATGTGTAATGTGTGTATATGTGTGTACATGTGTAGTGTGTGTATACGTGTATATGTGTGTACATGTGTAGTGTGTGTATACGTGTATATGTGTGTACATGTGTAATGTGTGTATATATGTGTGTACATGTGTAGTGTGTATACGTGTATATGTGTGTACATGTGTAATGTGTGTATACGTGTATATGTGTGTACATGTGTAATGTGTGTATATGTGTGTACATGTGTAGTGTGTGTATATGTGTGTACATGTGTAATGTGTGTATATGTGTGTACATGTGGAGTGTGTGTATACGTGTATAATGTGTGTATACGTGTATATATGTACATGTGTAATGTGTGTATGTGTGTACATGTGTAATGTGTGTATACGTGTATATGTGTGTACATGTGTAATGTGTGTGTATGTATATATGTGTGTACATGTGTAGTGTGTGTATACGTGTATATGTGTGTACATGTGTAATGTGTGTATACGTGTATATGTGTGTACACGTGCAATGTGTGTATATGTGTGTACATGTGTAGTGTGTGTATATGTGTGTACATTTGTAATGTGTGTATGGGTGTACATGTGTAATGTGTGTATATGTGTGTACATGTGGAGTGTGTGTATATGTGTGTACATGTGTAATGTGTGTATACGTGTATATGTGTGTACATGTGTAATGTGTATATGTGTGTACATGTGTAGTGTGTGTATATGTGTGTACATGTGTAATGTGTGTATGTGTGTACATGTGTAATGTGTATATGTGTGTACATGTGTAGTGTGTGTATATGTGTGTACATGTGTAATGTGTGTATATGTGTATATGTGTGTACATGTGTAATGTGTGTATGTGTGTACATGTGTAATATGTGTATATGTGTGTGCATGTGGAGTGTGTGTATGTGTGTGTACATGTGTAATGTGTGTATATGTGTATATGTGTGTACATGTGTAATGTGTGTATACGTGTATATGTGTGTACATGTGTAATGTGTGTATATATGTGTGTACATGTGTAGTGTGTATACGTGTATATGTGTGTACATGTGTAATGTGTGTATACGTGTATATGTGTGTACATGTGTAATGTGTGTATATGTGTGTACATGTGTAGTGTGTGTATATGTGTGTACATGTGTAATGTGTGTATACGTGTATATGTGTGTACATGTGTAGTGTGTGTATACGTGTATATGTGTGTACATGTGTAATGTGTGTATACGTGTATATGTGTAATGTGTATATGTGTGTACATGTGTAGTGTGTGTATACGTGTATATGTGTGTACATGTGTAGTGTGTGTATACATGTATATGTGTAATGTGTGTATACGTGTATATGTGTGTACATGTGTAATATGTGTATATGTGTGTACATGTGGAGTGTGTGTATACGTGTATATGTGTGTACATGTGTAATGTGTGTATACGTGTATATGTGTAATGTGTGTATGTGTGTACATGTGTAATGTGTGTATATGTGTGTACATGTGTAATGTGTGTATGTGTGTACATGTGTAATGTGTGTATATGTGTAATGTGTGTATACGTGTACATGTGTAATGTGTGTATACGTGTATATGTGTAATGTGTGTATACGTGTATATGTGTGTACATGTGTAATGTGTGTATACGTGTATATGTGTGTACATGTGTAATGTGTGTATACGTATATATGTGTGTACATGTGTAATGTGTGTATACGTGTACATGTGTAATGTGTGTATACGTGTATATGTGTGTACATGTGTAATGTGTGTATACGTATATATGTGTGTACATGTGTAATGTGTGTATACGTGTGTACATATGTATATGTGTGTACATGTGTAATGTGTGTATACGTGTACATGTGTAATGTGTGTATACGTGTATATGTGTGTACATGTGTAATGTGTGTATACGTGTATATGTGTGTACATGTGTAATGTGTGTATACGTGTACATGTGTAATGTGTGTATACGTGTATATGTGTGTACATGTGTAATGTGTGTATACGTGTACATGTGTAATGTGTGTATACGTGTATATGTGTGTACATGTGTAATGTGTGTATATGTGTGTACATGTGTAGTGTGTGTATACGTGTATACGTGTGTACATGTGTAATGTGTGTAATGTGTGAGTATGTGTACATGTGTAGTGTGTATACGTGTATATGTGTGTACATGTGTAATGTGTTTATACGTGTATATGTGTGTACATGTGTAATGTGTGTATACGTGTATATGTGTGTACATGTGTAATGTGTGTATATGTGTGTACATGTGTAGTGTGTGTATATGTGTGTACATGTGTAATGTGTGTATACGTGTATATGTGTGTACATGTGTAATGTGTGTATACGTGTATATGTGTGTACATGTGTAATGTGTATATGTGTGTACATGTGTTATGTGTGTACATGTGTAATGTGTGTATATGTGTGTACATGTGTAATGTGTGTATACGTGTATATGTGTGTACATGTGTAATGTGTGTATGTGTGTACATGTGTAATGTGTGTATATGTGTGTACATGTGGAGTGTGTGTATACGTGTATAATGTGTGTATACGTGTATATATGTACATGTGTAATGTGTGTATACGTGTATGTGTGTGTACTTGTGTAGTGTGTATACGTGTATATGTGTGTACATGTGTAATGTGTGTATATGTATATATGTGTGTACATGTTTAGTGTGTGTATACGTGTATATGTGTGTACATGTGTAATGTGTGTATACGTGTATATGTGTGTACATGTGTAATGTGTGTATATGTGTGTACATGTGTAGTGTGTGTATATGTGTGTACATGTGTAATGTGTGTATATGTGTGTACATGTGGAGTGTGTGTATACGTGTATAATGTGTGTATACGTGTATATATGTACATGTGTAATGTGTGTATGTGTGTACATGTGTAATGTGTGTATAAGTGTATGTGTGTGTACTTGTGTAGTGTGTATACGTGTATATGTGTGTACATGTGTAATGTGTGTGTATGTATATATGTGTGTACATGTGTAGTGTGTGTATACGTGTATATGTGTGTACATGTGTAATGTGTGTATACGTGTATATGTGTGTACACGTGCAATGTGTGTATATGTGTGTACATGTGTAGTGTGTGTATATGTGTGTACATGTGTAATGTGTGTATACGTGTATATGTGTGTACATGTGTAATGTGTGTATGTGTGTACATGTGTAATGTGTGTATATGTGTGTACATGTGGAGTGTGTGTATACGTGTATAATGTGTGTATACGTGTATATATGTACATGTGTAATGTGTGTATACGTGTACATGTGTAATGTGTGTATACGTGTATATGTGTGTAATGTGTGTATACGTGTATATATGTACATGTGTAATGTGTGTATATGTGTGTACATGTGTAGTGTGTGTATATGTGTGTACATGTGTAGTGTGTGTATACGTGTATATGTGTGTACATGTGTAATGTGTGTATGTGTGTACATGTGTAATGTGTGTATATGTGTGTACATGTGGAGTGTGTGTATACGTGTATAATGTGTGTATACGTGTATATATGTACATGTGTAATGTGTGTATACGTGTACATGTGTAATGTGTGTATACGCGTATATGTGTGTACATGTGTAATGTGTGTATACGTGTATATGTGTGTACATGTGTAATGGGTGTATATGTGTGTACATGTGTAGTGTGTGTATATGTGTATATGTGTGTACATGTGTAATGTGTATATGTGTGTACATGTGTAGTGTGTGTATATGTGTGTACATGTGTAATGTGTGTATACGTGTATATGTGTGTACATGTGTAATGTGTGTATGTGTGTACATGTGTAATGTGTGTATATGTGTGTACATGTGGAGTGTGTGTATACGTGTATAATGTGTGTATATGTGTATATATGTACATGTGTAATGTGTGTATACGTGTATATGTGTGTACATGTGTAATGTGTGTATACGTGTATATGTGTGTACATGTGTAATGTGTGTATATGTGTGTACATGTGTAGTGTGTGTATACGTGTATATGTGTGTACATGTGTAGCGTGTGTATACATGTATATGTGTGTACATGTGTAATGTGTGTATACGTGTATATGTGTAATGTGTGTATGTGTGTACATGTGTAATGTGTGTATATGTGTGTACATGTGTAATGTGTGTATGTGTGTACATGTGTAATGTGTGTATATGTGTAATGTGTGTATACGTGTACATGTGTAATGTGTGTATACGTGTATATGTGTAATGTGTGTATACGTGTATATGTGTGTACATGTGTAATGTGTGTATACGTGTATATGTGTGTACATGTGTAATGTGTGTATGTGTGTACATGTGTAATATGTGTATATGTGTGTACATGTGGAGTGTGTGTATGTGTGTGTACATGTGTAATGTGTGTATATGTGTGTACATGTGGAGTGTGTGTATACGTGTATATGTGTGTACATGTGTAATGTGTGTATACGTGTACATGTGTAATGTGTGTATGTGTGTACATGTGTAATGTGTGTATATGTGTGTACATGTGTAATGTGTGTATGTGTGTACATGTGTAATGTGTGTATATGTGTAATGTGTGTATACGTGTACATGTGTAATGTGTGTATACGTGTACATGTGTAATGTGTGTATACGTGTATATGTGTGTACATGTGTAATGTGTGTATACGTGTATATGTGTGTACATGTGTAATGTGTGTATACGTATATATGTGTGTACATGTGTAATGTGTGTATATGTGTGTACATGTGTAATGTGTGTATACGTGTATATGTGTGTACATGTGTAATGTGTGTATACGTGTACATGTGTAATGTGTGTATATGTGTATATGTGTGTACATGTGTCATGTGTGTATACGTGTATATGTGTGTACATGTGTAATGTGTGTATACGTATATATGTGTGTACATGTGTAATGTGTGTATGTGTGTACATGTGTAGTGTGTGTATACGTGTATATGTGTGTACATGTGTAATGTGTGTATATATGTGTGAACATGTGTAGTGTGTATACGTGTATATGTGTGTACATGTGTAATGTGTGTATACGTGTATATGTGTGTACATGTGTAATGTGTGTATATGTGTGTACATGTGTAATGTGTGTATACGTGTACATGTGTAATGTGTGTATACGTGTATATGTGTAATGTGTGTATACGTGTATATGTGTGTACATGTGTAATGTGTGTATACGTGTATATGTGTGTACATGTGTAATGTGTGTATACGTATATATGTGTGTACATGTGTAATGTGTGTATACGTGTACATGTGTAATGTGTGTATACGTGTATATGTGTGTACATGTGTAATGTGTGTATACGTATATATGTGTGTACATGTGTAATGTGTGTATACGTGTGTACATATGTATATGTGTGTACATGTGTAATGTGTGTATACGTGTACATGTGTAATGTGTGTATACGTGTATATGTGTGTACATGTGTAATGTGTGTATACGTGTATATGTGTGTACATGTGTAATGTGTGTATACGTGTACATGTGTAATGTGTGTATACGTGTATATGTGTGTACATGTGTAATGTGTGTATACGTGTACATGTGTAATGTGTGTATACGTGTATATGTGTGTACATGTGTAATGTGTGTATATGTGTGTACATGTGTAGTGTGTGTATACGTGTATATGTGTGTACATGTGTAATGTGTGTAATGTGTGAGTATGTGTACATGTGTAGTGTGTATACGTGTATATGTGTGTACATGTGTAATGTGTTTATACGTGTATATGTGTGTACATGTGTAATGTGTGTATACGTGTATATGTGTGTACATGTGTAATGTGTGTATATGTGTGTACATGTGTAGTGTGTGTATATGTGTGTACATGTGTAATGTGTGTATACGTGTATATGTGTGTACATGTGTAATGTGTGTATACGTGTATATGTGTGTACATGTGTAATGTGTATATGTGTGTACATGTGTTATGTGTGTACATGTGTAATGTGTGTATATGTGTGTACATGTGTAATGTGTGTATACGTGTATATGTGTGTACATGTGTAATGTGTGTATGTGTGTACATGTGTAATGTGTGTATATGTGTGTACATGTGGAGTGTGTGTATACGTGTATAATGTGTGTATACGTGTATATATGTACATGTGTAATGTGTGTATACGTGTATGTGTGTGTACTTGTGTAGTGTGTATACGTGTATATGTGTGTACATGTGTAATGTGTGTATATGTATATATGTGTGTACATGTTTAGTGTGTGTATACGTGTATATGTGTGTACATGTGTAATGTGTGTATACGTGTATATGTGTGTACATGTGTAATGTGTGTATATGTGTGTACATGTGTAGTGTGTGTATATGTGTGTACATGTGTAATGTGTGTATATGTGTGTACATGTGGAGTGTGTGTATACGTGTATAATGTGTGTATACGTGTATATATGTACATGTGTAATGTGTGTATGTGTGTACATGTGTAATGTGTGTATAAGTGTATGTGTGTGTACTTGTGTAGTGTGTATACGTGTATATGTGTGTACATGTGTAATGTGTGTGTATGTATATATGTGTGTACATGTGTAGTGTGTGTATACGTGTATATGTGTGTACATGTGTAATGTGTGTATACGTGTATATGTGTGTACACGTGCAATGTGTGTATATGTGTGTACATGTGTAGTGTGTGTATATGTGTGTACATGTGTAATGTGTGTATACGTGTATATGTGTGTACATGTGTAATGTGTGTATGTGTGTACATGTGTAATGTGTGTATATGTGTGTACATGTGGAGTGTGTGTATACGTGTATAATGTGTGTATACGTGTATATATGTACATGTGTAATGTGTGTATACGTGTACATGTGTAATGTGTGTATACGTGTATATGTGTGTAATGTGTGTATACGTGTATATATGTACATGTGTAATGTGTGTATATGTGTGTACATGTGGAGTGTGTGTATACGTGTATAATGTGTGTATACGTGTATATGTGTGTACATGTGTAATGGGTGTATATGTGTGTACATGTGTAGTGTGTGTATATGTGTATATGTGTGTACATGTGTAATGTGTATATGTGTGTACATGTGTAGTGTGTGTATATGTGTGTACATGTGTAATGTGTGTATACGTGTATATGTGTGTACATGTGTAATGTGTGTATATGTGTGTACATGTGGAGTGTGTGTATACGTGTATAATGTGTGTATATGTGTATATATGTACATGTGTAATGTGTGTATACGTGTATATGTGTGTACATGTGTAGTGTGTGTATATGTGTATATGTGTGTACATGTGTAATGTGTATATGTGTGTACATGTGTAGTGTGTGTATATGTGTGTACATGTGTAATGTGTGTATACGTGTATATGTGTGTACATGTGTAATGTGTGTATATGTGTGTACATGTGGAGTGTGTGTATACGTGTATAATGTGTGTATATGTGTATATGTGTGTACATGTGTAATGTGTATATGTGTGTACATGTGTAGTGTGTGTATATGTGTGTACATGTGTAATGTGTGTATACGTGTATATGTGTGTACATGTGTAATGTGTGTATGTGTGTACATGTGTAATGTGTGTATATGTGTGTACATGTGGAGTGTGTGTATACGTGTATAATGTGTGTATACGTGTATATATGTACATGTGTAATGTGTGTATACGTGTACATGTGTAATGTGTGTATACGTGTATATGTGTGTAATGTGTGTATACGTGTATATATGTACATGTGTAATGTGTGTATATGTGTGTACATGTGTAGTGTGTGTATATGTGTGTACATGTGTAGTGTGTGTATACGTGTATATGTGTGTACATGTGTAATGTGTGTATGTGTGTACATGTGTAATGTGTGTATATGTGTGTACATGTGGAGTGTGTGTATACGTGTATAATGTGTGTATACGTGTATATATGTACATGTGTAATGTGTGTATACGTGTACATGTGTAATGTGTGTATACGCGTATATGTGTGTACATGTGTAATGTGTGTATACGTGTATATGTGTGTACATGTGTAATGGGTGTATATGTGTGTACATGTGTAGTGTGTGTATATGTGTATATGTGTGTACATGTGTAATGTGTATATGTGTGTACATGTGTAGTGTGTGTATATGTGTGTACATGTGTAATGTGTGTATACGTGTATATGTGTGTACATGTGTAATGTGTGTATATGTGTGTACATGTGGAGTGTGTGTATACGTGTATAATGTGTGTATATGTGTATATATGTACATGTGTAATGTGTGTATACGTGTATATGTGTGTACATGTGTAATGTGTGTATATGTGTGTACATGTGTAGTGTGTGTATACGTGTATATGTGTGTACATGTGTAGCGTGTGTATACATGTATATGTGTGTACATGTGTAATGTGTGTATACGTGTATATGTGTAATGTGTGTATGTGTGTACATGTGTAATGTGTGTATATGTGTGTACATGTGTAATGTGTGTATGTGTGTACATGTGTAATGTGTGTATATGTGTAATGTGTGTATACGTGTACATGTGTAATGTGTGTATACGTGTATATGTGTAATGTGTGTATACGTGTATATGTGTGTACATGTGTAATGTGTGTATACGTGTATATGTGTGTACATGTGTAATGTGTGTATGTGTGTACATGTGTAATATGTGTATATGTGTGTACATGTGGAGTGTGTGTATGTGTGTGTACATGTGTAATGTGTGTATATGTGTGTACATGTGGAGTGTGTGTATACGTGTATATGTGTGTACATGTGTAATGTGTGTATACGTGTACATGTGTAATGTGTGTATGTGTGTACATGTGTAATGTGTGTATATGTGTGTACATGTATAATGTGTGTATGTGTGTACATGTGTAATGTGTGTATATGTGTAATGTGTGTATACGTGTACATGTGTAATGTGTGTATTCGTGTATATGTGTAATGTGTGTATACGTGTATATGTGTGTACATGTGTAATGTGTGTATACGTGTATATGTGTGTACATGTGTAATGTGTGTATACGTATATATGTGTGTACATGTGTAATGTGTGTATATGTGTGTACATGTGTAATGTGTGTATACGTGTATATGTGTGTACATGTGTAATGTGTGTATACGTGTACATGTGTAATGTGTGTATATGTGTATATGTGTGTACATGTGTCATGTGTGTATACGTGTATATGTGTGTACATGTGTAATGTGTGTATACGTATATATGTGTGTACATGTGTAATGTGTGTATGTGTGTACATGTGTAGTGTGTGTATACGTGTATATGTGTGTACATGTGTAATGTGTGTATATATGTGTGAACATGTGTAGTGTGTATACGTGTATATGTGTGTACATGTGTAATGTGTGTATACGTGTATATGTGTGTACATGTGTAATGTGTGTATATGTGTGTACATGTGTAGTGTGTGTATATGTGTGTAAATGTGTAATGTGTGTATATGTGTGTACATGTGGAGTGTGTGTATACGTGTATAATGTGTGTATACGTGTATATATGTACATGTGTAATGTGTGTATGTGTGTACATGTGTAATGTGTGTATACGTGTATATGTGTGTACATGTGTAATGTGTGTGTATGTATATATGTGTGTACATGTGTAGTGTGTGTATACGTGTATATGTGTGTACATGTGTAATGTGTGTATACGTGTATATGTGTGTACACGTGCAATGTGTGTATATGTGTGTACATGTGTAGTGTGTGTATATGTGTGTACATGTGTAGTGTGTGTATACGTGTATATGTGTGTACATGTGTAATGTGTGTATAAGTGTATATGTGTGTACATGTGTAATGTGTGTATACGTGTATATGTGTGTACATGTGCAATGTGTGTATATTTGTGTACATGTGTAGTGTGTGTATATGTGTGTACATGTGTAATGTGTGTATACGTGTATATGTGTGTACATGTGTAATGTGTGTATGTGTGTACACGTGTAATGTGTGTATATGTGTGTACATGTGGAGTGTGTGTATACGTGTATATGTGTGTAATGTGTGTATACGTGTATATATGTACATGTGTAATGTGTGTATACGTGTATGTGTGTGTACATGTGTAGTGTGTGTATACATGTATATGTGTGTACATGGGTAGTGTGTGTATACATGTATATGTGTGTACATGTGTAACGTGTGTATATATGTGTGTACATGTGTAGTGTGTATACGTGTATATGTGTGTACATGTGTAATGTGTGTATACGTGTATATGTGTGTACATGTGTAATGTGTGTATACGTGTATATGTGTGTACATGTGTAATGTGTGTATATGTGTGTACATGTGTAGTGTGTGTATATGTGTGTACATGTGTAATGTGTGTATACGTGTATATGTGTGTACATGTGTAATGTGTGTATGTGTGTACACGTGTAATGTGTGTATATGTGTGTACATGTGGAGTGTGTGTATACGTGTATATGTGTGTAATGTGTGTATACGTGTATATATGTACATGTGTAATGTGTGTATACGTGTATGTGTGTGTACTTGTGTAGTGTGTATACGTGTATATTTGTGTACATGTGTAATGTGTGTATATGTATATATGTGTGTACATGTGTAGTGTGTGTATACGTGTATATGTGTGTACATGTGTAATGTGTGTATACGTGTATATGTGTGTACACGTGTAATGTGTGTATATGTGTGTACATGTGTAGTGTGTGTATATGTGTGTACATGTGTAATGTGTGTATACGTGTATATGTGTGTACATGTGTAATGTGTGCATGTGTGTACATGTGTAATGTGTGTATATGTGTGTACATGTGGAGTGTGTGTATACGTGTATAATGTGTGTATACGTGTATATATGTACATGTGTAATGTGTGTATGTGTGTACATGTGTAATGTGTGTATACGTGTATGTGTGTGTACTTGTGTAGTGTGTATACGTGTATATGTGTGTACATGTGTAATGTGTGTATATGTATATATGTGTGTACATGTGTAGTGTGTGTATACGTGTATATGTGTGTACATGTGTAATGTGTATATGTGTGTACATGTGTAGTGTGTGTATATGTGTGTACATGTGTAATGTGTGTATACGTGTATATGTGTGTACATGTGTAATGTGTGTATGTGTGTACATGTGTAATGTGTGTATATGTGTGTACATGTGGAGTGTGTGTATACGTGTATAATGTGTGTATACGTGTATATATGTACATGTGTAATGTGTGTATACGTGTACATGTGTAATGTGTGTATACGTGTATATGTGTGTACATGTGTAATGTGTGTATACGTGTATATGTGTGTACATGTGTAATGTGTGTATATGTGTGTACATGTGTAGTGTGTGTATACGTGTATATGTGTGTACATGTGTAGCGTGTGTATACATGTATATGTGTGTACATGTGTAATGTGTGTATACGTGTATATGTGTAATGTGTGTATGTGTGTACATGTGTAATGTGTGTATATGTGTGTACATGTGTAATGTGTGTATGTGTGTACATGTGTAATGTGTGTATATGTGTAATGTGTGAATACGTGTACATGTGTAATGTGTGTATACGTGTATATGTGTAATGTGTGTATACGTGTATATGTGTGTACATGTGTAATGTGTGTATACGTGTATATGTGTGTACATGTGTAATGTGTGTATACGTATATATGTGTGTACATGTGTAATGTGTGTATATGTGTGTACATGTGTAATGTGTGTATACGTGTATATGTGTGTACATGTGTAATGTGTGTATACGTGTACATGTGTAATGTGTGTATATGTGTATATGTGTGTACATGTGTAGTGTGTGTATACGTGTATATGTGTGTATATGTGTAGTGTGTGTATACGTGTATATGTGTGTACATGTGTAATGTGTGTATATATGTGTGTACATGTGTAGTGTGTATACGTGTATATGTGTGTACATGTGTAATGTGTGTATATGTGTGTACATGTGTAGTGTGTGTATACGTGTATATGTGTGTACATGTGTAGTGTGTGTATACGTGTATATGTGTGTACATGTGTAATGTGTGTATATATGTGTGTACATGTGTAGTGTGTGTATATGTGTGTACACGTGTAGTGTGTGTATACGTGTATATGTGTGTACATGTGTAGTGTGTGTATACGTGTATATGTGTGTACACGTGCAATGTGTGTATATGTGTGTACATGTGTAGTGTGTGTATATGTGTGTACATGTGTAATGTGTGTATACGTGTATATGTGTGTACATGTGTAATGTGTGTATGTGTGTACATGTGTAATGTGTGTATATGTGTGTACATGTGTAATGTGTGTATACGTGTACATGTGTAATGTGTGTATACGTGTATATGTGTGTAATGTGTGTATACGTGTATATATGTACATGTGTAATGTGTGTATATGTGTGTACATGTGTAGTGTGTGTATATGTGTGTACATGTGTAGTGTGTGTATACGTGTATATGTGTGTACATGTGTAATGTGTGTATGTGTGTACACGTGTAATGTGTGTATATGTGTGTACATGTGGAGTGTGTGTATACGTGTATATGTGTGTAATGTGTGTATACGTGTATATATGTACATGTGTAATGTGTGTATGTGTATACATGTGTAATGTGTGTATACGTGTATGTGTGTGTACTTGTGTAGTGTGTATACGTGTATATGTGTGTACATGTGTAATGTGTGTATATGTATATATGTGTGTACATGTGTAGTGTGTGTATACGTGTATATGTGTGTATATGTGTAATGTGTGTATGTGTGTACATGTGTAATGTGTGTATATGTGTGTACATGTGTAGTGTGTGTATATGTGTGTACATGTGTAGTGTGTGTATACGTGTATATGTGTGTACATGTGTAATGTGTGTATGTGTGTACATGTGTATTGTGTGTATATGTGTGTACATGTGGAGTGTGTGTATACGTGTATAATGTGTGTATACGTGTATATATGTACATGTGTAATGTGTGTATACGTGTACATGTGTAATGTGTGTATACGTGTATATGTGTGTACATGTGTAATGTGTGTATACGTGTATATGTGTGTACATGTGTAATGGGTGTATATGTGTGTACATGTGTAGTGTGTGTATACGTGTATATGTGTGTACATGTGTAGCGTGTGTATACATGTATATGTGTGTACATGTGTAATGTGTGTATACGTGTATATGTGTAATGTGTGTATATATGTGTGTACATGTGTAGTGTGTGTATACGTGTATATGTGTGTACATGTGTAGTGTGTGTATACGTGTATATGTGTGTACATGTGTAATGTGTGTATATATGTGTGTACATGTGTAGTGTGTATACGTGTATATGTGTGTACATGTGTAATGTGTGTATATGTGTATATGTGTGTACATGTGTAATGTGTGTATACGTGTATATGTGTAATGTGTGTATATATGTGTGTACATGTGTAGTGTGTGTATACGTGTATATGTGTGTACATGTGTAGTGTGTGTATACGTGTATATGTGTGTACATGTGTAATGTGTGTATATATGTGTGTACATGTGTAGTGTGTATACGTGTATATGTGTGTACATGTGTAATGTGTGTATACGTGTATATGTGTGTACATGTGTAATGTGTGTATACGTGTATATGTGTGTACATGTGTAATGTGTGTATATGTGTGTACATGTGTAGTGTGTGTATATGTGTGTACATGTGTAATGTGTGTATATGTGTGTACATGTGGAGTGTGTGTATACATGTATAATGTGTGTATACGTGTATATATGTACATGTGTAATGTGTGTATACGTGTATGTGTGTGTACTTGTGTAGTGTGTATACGTTTATATGTGTGTACATGTGTAATGTGTGTATATGTATATATGTGTGTACATGTGTAGTGTGTGTATACGTGTATATGTGTGTACATGTGTAATGTGTGTATACGTGTATATGTGTGTACATGTGTAATGTGTGTATATGTGTGTACATGTGGAGTGTGTGTATACGTGTATAATGTGTGTATACGTGTATATGTGTGTAATGTGTGTATACGTGTATATATGTACATGTGTAATGTGTGTATGTGTATACATGTGTAATGTGTGTATACGTGTATGTGTGTGTACATGTGTAGTGTGTGTATACGTGTATATGTGTGTATATGTGTAATGTGTGTATGTGTGTACATGTGTAATGTGTGTATATGTGTGTACATGTGTAGTGTGTGTATATGTGTGTACATGTGTAGTGTGTGTATACGTGTATATGTGTGTACATGTGTAATGTGTGTATACGTGTACATGTGTAATGTGTGTATACGTGTATATGTGTGTACATGTGTAATGTGTGTATACGTGTATATGTGTGTACATGTGTAATGTGTGTATATATGTGTGTACATGTGTAGTGTGTATACGTGTATATGTGTGTACATGTGTAGTGTGTGTATATGTGTGTACATGTGTAATGTGTGTATATGTGTGTACATGTGGAGTGTGTGTATATATGTGTGTACATGTGTAGTGTGTGTATACGTGTATATGTGTGTACATGTGTAATGTGTGTATACGTGTATATGTGTGTACATGTGTAATGTGTGTATATATGTGTGTACATGTGTAGTGTGTGTATACGTGTATATGTGTGTACATGTGTAGTGTGTGTATACGTGTATATGTGTGTACATGTGTAATGTGTGTATATATGTGTGTACATGTGTAGTGTGTATACGTGTATATGTGTGTACATGTGTAATGTGTGTATATGTGTATATGTGTGTACATGTGTAATGTGTGTATACGTGTATATGTGTAATGTGTGTATATATGTGTGTACATGTGTAGTGTGTGTATACGTGTATATGTGTGTACATGTGTAGTGTGTGTATACGTGTATATGTGTGTACATGTGTAATGTGTGTATATATGTGTGTACATGTGTAGTGTGTATACGTGTATATGTGTGTACATGTGTAATGTGTGTATACGTGTATATGTGTGTACATGTGTAATGTGTGTATATGTGTATATGTGTGTACATGTGTAATGTGTGTATATATGTGTGTACATGTGTAGTGTGTATACGTGTATATGTGTGTACATGTGTAATGTGTGTATATGTGTATATGTGTGTACATGTGTAATGTGTGTATATGTGTATATGTGTGTACATGTGTAATGTGTGTATACGTGTATATGTGTGTACATGTGTAATGTGTGTATATGTGTGTACATGTGTAGTGTGTGTATATGTGTGTACATATGTAATGTGTGTATACGTGTATATGTGTGTACATGTGTAATGTGTGTATACATGTATATGTGTGTACATGTGTAATGTGTGTATACGTGTACATGTGTAATGTGTGTATACGTGTATATGTGTGTACATGTGTATTGTGTGTATACGTGTATATGTGTGTACATGTGTAATGTGTGTATATGTGTGTACATGTATAGTGTGTCTATACGTGTATATGTGTGTACATGTGTAGTGTGTGTATACATGTATATGTGTGTACATGTGTAATGTGTGTATACGTGTATATGTGTAATGTGTGAATGTGTGTACATGTGTAATGTGTGTATATGTGTGTACATGTGTAATGTGTGTATGTGTGTACATGTGTAATGTGTGTATATGTGTAATGTGTGTATACGTGTACATGTGTAATGTGTGTATACGTGTATATGTGTAATGTGTGTATACGTGTATATGTGTGTACATGTGTAATGTGTGTATACGTGTATATGTGTGTACATGTGTAATGTGTGTATGTGTGTACACGTGTAATATGTGTATATGTGTGTACATGTGGAGTGTGTGTATGTGTGTGTACATGTGTAATGTGTGTATATGTGTGTACATGTGGAGTGTGTGTATACGTGTATATGTGTGTACATGTGTAATGTGTGTATACGTGTATATGTGTGTACATGTGTAGTGTGTGTATACGTGTATATGTGTGTACATGTGTAATGTGTGTATATGTATATATGTGTGTACATGTGTAGTGTGTGTATACGTGTATATGTGTGTACATGTGTAATGTGTGTATACGTGTATATGTGTGTACATGTGTAATGTGTGTATATGTGTGTACATGTGTAGTGTGTGTATATGTGTGTACATGTGTAATGTGTGTATATGTGTGTACATGTGGAGTGTGTGTATACATGTATAATGTGTGTATACGTGTATATATGTACATGTGTAATGTGTGTATACGTGTATGTGTGTGTACTTGTGTAGTGTGTATACGTTTATATGTGTGTACATGTGTAATGTGTGTATATGTATATATGTGTGTACATGTGTAGTGTGTGTATACGTGTATATGTGTGTACATGTGTAATGTGTGTATACGTGTATATGTGTGTACATGTGTAATGTGTGTATATGTGTGTACATGTGTAGTGTGTGTATATGTGTGTACATGTGTAATGTGTGTATATGTGTGTACATGTGGAGTGTGTGTATACGTGTATAATGTGTGTATACGTGTATATATGTACATGTGTAATGTGTGTATGTGTGTACATGTGTAATGTGTGTATACGTGTATGTGTGTGTACTTGTGTAGTGTGTATACGTGTATATGTGTGTACATGTGTAATGTGTGTATATGTATATATGTGTGTACATGTGTAGTGTGTGTATACGTGTATATGTGTGTACATGTGTAATGTGTGTATACGTGTATATGTGTGTACACGTGCAATGTGTGTATATGTGTGTACATGTGTAGTGTGTGTATATGTGTGTACATGTGTAATGTGTGTATACGTGTATATGTGTGTACATGTGTAATGTGTGTATGTGTGTACATGTGTAATGTGTGTATATGTGTGTACATGTGGAGTGTGTGTATACGTGTATAATGTGTGTATACGTGTATATATGTACATGTGTAATGTGTGTATACGTGTACATGTGTAATGTGTGTATACGTGTATATGTGTGTACATGTGTATTGTGTTTATACGTGTATATGTGTGTACATGTGTAATGTGTGTATATGTGTGTACATGTGTAGTGTGTCTATACGTGTATATGTGTGTACATGTGTAGTGTGTGTATACATGTATATGTGTGTACATGTGTAATGTGTGTATACGTGTATATGTGTAATGTGTGAATGTGTGTACATGTGTAATGTGTGTATATGTGTGTACATGTGTAATGTGTGTATGTGTGTACATGTGTAATGTGTGTATATGTGTAATGTGTGTATACGTGTACATGTGTAATGTGTGTATACGTGTATATGTGTAATGTGTGTATACGTGTATATGTGTGTACATGTGTAATGTGTGTATACGTGTATATGTGTGTACATGTGTAATGTGTGTATGTGTGTACATGTGTAATATGTGTATATGTGTGTACATGTGGAGTGTGTGTATGTGTGTGTACATGTGTAATGTGTGTATATGTGTGTACATGTGGAGTGTGTGTATACGTGTATATGTGTGTACATGTGTAATGTGTGTATACGTGTATATGTGTAATGTGTGTATGTGTGTACATGTGTAATGTGTGTATATGTGTGTACATGTGTAATGTGTGTATGTGTGTACATGTGTAATGTGTGTATATGTGTAATGTGTGTATACGTGTACATGTGTAATGTGTGTATACGTGTATATGTGTAATGTGTGTATACGTGTATATGTGTGTACATGTGTAATGTGTGTATACGTATATATGTGTGTACATGTGTAATGTGTGTATATGTGTGTACATGTGTAATGTGTGTATACGTGTATATGTGTGTACATGTGTAATGTGTGTATACGTGTACATGTGTAATGTGTGTATACGTGTATATGTGTGTACATGTGTAGTGTGTGTATACGTGTATATGTGTGTACATGTGTAATGTGTGTGTATATGTGTGTACATGTGTAGTGTGTGTATACGTGTATATGTGTGTACATGTGTAGTGTGTGTATACGTGTATATGTGTGTACATGTGTAATGTTTGTGTATATGTGTGTACATGTGTAGTGTGTATACGTGTATATGTGTGTACATGTGTAATGTGTGTATAAGTGTATATGTGTGTACATGTGTAATGTGTGTATACGTGTATATGTGTGTACATGTGCAATGTGTGTATATTTGTGTACATGTGTAGTGTGTGTATATGTGTGTACATGTGTAATGTGTGTATACGTGTATATGTGTGTACATGTGTAATGTGTGTATGTGTGTACACGTGTAATGTGTGTATATGTGTGTACATGTGGAGTGTGTGTATACGTGTATATGTGTGTAATGTGTGTATACGTGTATATATGTACATGTGTAATGTGTGTATACGTGTATGTGTGTGTACATGTGTAGTGTGTGTATACATGTATATGTGTGTACATGGGTAGTGTGTGTATACATGTATATGTGTGTACATGTGTAATGTGTGTATATATGTGTGTACATGTGTAGTGTGTATACGTGTATATGTGTGTACATGTGTAATGTGTGTATACGTGTATATGTGTGTACATGTGTAATGTGTGTATATGTGTGTACATGTGTAGTGTGTGTATATGTGTGTACATGTGTAATGTGTGTATACGTGTATATGTGTGTACATGTGTAATGTGTGTATGTGTGTACATGTGTAATGTGTGTATATGTGTGTACATGTGGAGTGTGTGTATACGTGTATAATGTGTGTATACGTGTATATATGTACATGTGTAATGTGTGTATACGTGTACATGTGTAATGTGTGTATACGTGTATATGTGTGTACATGTGTATTGTGTGTATACGTGTATATGTGTGTACATGTGTAATGTGTGTATATGTGTGTACATGTGTAGTGTGTCTATACGTGTATATGTGTGTACATGTGTAGTGTGTGTATACATGTATATGTGTGTACATGTGTAATGTGTGTATACGTGTATATGTGTAATGTGTGAATGTGTGTACATGTGTAATGTGTGTATATGTGTGTACATGTGTAATGTGTGTATGTGTGTACATGTGTAATGTGTGTATATGTGTAATGTGTGTATACGTGTACATGTGTAATGTGTGTATACGTGTATATGTGTAATGTGTGTATACGTGTATATGTGTGTACATGTGTAATATGTGTATACGTGTATATGTGTGTACATGTGTAATGTGTGTATGTGTGTACATGTGTAATATGTGTATATGTGTGTACATGTGGAGTGTGTGTATGTGTGTGTACATGTGTAATGTGTGTATATGTGTGTACATGTGGAGTGTGTGTATACGTGTATATGTGTGTACATGTGTAATGTGTGTATACGTGTATATGTGTGTACATGTGTAGTGTGTGTATACGTGTATATGTGTGTACATGTGTAATGTGTGTATACGTGTATATGTGTGTACATGTGTAATGTGTGTATGTGTGTACATGTGTAATATGTGTATATGTGTGTACATGTGGAGTGTGTGTATGTGTGTGTACATGTGTAATGTGTGTATATGTGTGTACATGTGGAGTGTGTGTATACGTGTATATGTGTGTACATGTGTAATGTGTGTATACGTGTATATGTGTAATGTGTGTATGTGTGTACATGTGTAATGTGTGTATATGTGTGTACATGTGTAATGTGTGTATATGTGTGTACATGTGTAATGTGTGTATGTGTGTACATGTGTAATGTGTGTATATGTGTAATGTGTGTATACGTGTACATGTGTAATGTGTGTATACGTGTATATGTGTAATGTGTGTATACGTGTATATGTGTGTACATGTGTAATGTGTGTATATGTGTGTACATGTGTAGTGTGTGTATATGTGTGTACATGTGTAATGTGTGTATATGTGTGTACATGTGGAGTGTGTGTATACGTGTATAATGTGTGTATACGTGTATATATGTACATGTGTAATGTGTGTATGTGTGTACATGTGTAATGTGTGTATACGTGTATGTGTGTGTACTTGTGTAGTGTGTATACGTGTATATGTGTGTACATGTGTAATGTGTGTATATGTATATATGTGTGTACATGTGTAGTGTGTGTATACGTGTATATGTGTGTACATGTGTAATGTGTGTATACGTGTATATGTGTGTACACGTGCAATGTGTGTATATGTGTGTACATGTGTAGTGTGTGTATATGTGTGTACATGTGTAATGTGTGTATACGTGTATATGTGTGTACATGTGTAATGTGTGTATGTGTGTACATGTGTAATGTGTGTATATGTGTGTACATGTGGAGTGTGTGTATACGTGTATAATGTGTGTATACGTGTATATATGTACATGTGTAATGTGTGTATACGTGTACATGTGTAATGTGTGTATACGTGTATATGTGTGTACATGTGTATTGTGTTTATACGTGTATATGTGTGTACATGTGTAATGTGTGTATATGTGTGTACATGTGTAGTGTGTCTATACGTGTATATGTGTGTACATGTGTAGTGTGTGTATACATGTATATGTGTGTACATGTGTAATGTGTGTATACGTGTATATGTGTAATGTGTGAATGTGTGTACATGTGTAATGTGTGTATATGTGTGTACATGTGTAATGTGTGTATGTGTGTACATGTGTAATGTGTGTATATGTGTAATGTGTGTATACGTGTACATGTGTAATGTGTGTATACGTGTATATGTGTAATGTGTGTATACGTGTATATGTGTGTACATGTGTAATGTGTGTATACGTGTATATGTGTGTACATGTGTAATGTGTGTATGTGTGTACATGTGTAATATGTGTATATGTGTGTACATGTGGAGTGTGTGTATGTGTGTGTACATGTGTAATGTGTGTATATGTGTGTACATGTGGAGTGTGTGTATACGTGTATATGTGTGTACATGTGTAATGTGTGTATACGTGTATATGTGTAATGTGTGTATGTGTGTACATGTGTAATGTGTGTATATGTGTGTACATGTGTAATGTGTGTATGTGTGTACATGTGTAATGTGTGTATATGTGTAATGTGTGTATACGTGTACATGTGTAATGTGTGTATACGTGTACATGTGTAATGTGTGTATACGTGTATATGTGTGTACATGTGTAATGTGTGTATACGTATATATGTGTGTACATGTGTAATGTGTGTATATGTGTGTACATGTGTAATGTGTGTATACGTGTATATGTGTGTACATGTGTAATGTGTGTATACGTGTACATGTGTAATGTGTGTATACGTGTATATGTGTGTACATGTGTAGTGTGTGTATACGTGTATATGTGTGTACATGTGTAATGTGTGTGTATATGTGTGTACATGTGTAGTGTGTGTATACGTGTATATGTGTGTACATGTGTAGTGTGTGTATACGTGTATATGTGTGTACATGTGTAATGTTTGTGTATATGTGTGTACATGTGTAGTGTGTATACGTGTATATGTGTGTACATGTGTAATGTGTGTATAAGTGTATATGTGTGTACATGTGTAATGTGTGTATACGTGTATATGTGTGTACATGTGCAATGTGTGTATATTTGTGTACATGTGTAGTGTGTGTATATGTGTGTACATGTGTAATGTGTGTATACGTGTATATGTGTGTACATGTGTAATGTGTGTATGTGTGTACACGTGTAATGTGTGTATATGTGTGTACATGTGGAGTGTGTGTATACGTGTATATGTGTGTAATGTGTGTATACGTGTATATATGTACATGTGTAATGTGTGTATACGTGTATGTGTGTGTACATGTGTAGTGTGTGTATACATGTATATGTGTGTACATGGGTAGTGTGTGTATACATGTATATGTGTGTACATGTGTAATGTGTGTATATATGTGTGTACATGTGTAGTGTGTATACGTGTATATGTGTGTACATGTGTAATGTGTGTATACGTGTATATGTGTGTACATGTGTAATGTGTATATGTGTGTACATGTGTAGTGTGTGTATATGTGTGTACATGTGTAATGTGTGTATACGTGTATATGTGTGTACATGTGTAATGTGTGTATGTGTGTACATGTGTAATGTGTGTATATGTGTGTACATGTGGAGTGTGTGTATACGTGTATAATGTGTGTATACGTGTATATATGTACATGTGTAATGTGTGTATACGTGTACATGTGTAATGTGTGTATACGTGTATATGTGTGTACATGTGTATTGTGTGTATACGTGTATATGTGTGTACATGTGTAATGTGTGTATATGTGTGTACATGTGTAGTGTGTCTATACGTGTATATGTGTGTACATGTGTAGTGTGTGTATACATGTATATGTGTGTACATGTGTAATGTGTGTATACGTGTATATGTGTAATGTGTGAATGTGTGTACATGTGTAATGTGTGTATATGTGTGTACATGTGTAATGTGTGTATGTGTGTACATGTGTAATGTGTGTATATGTGTAATGTGTGTATACGTGTACATGTGTAATGTGTGTATACGTGTATATGTGTAATGTGTGTATACGTGTATATGTGTGTACATGTGTAATATGTGTATACGTGTATATGTGTGTACATGTGTAATGTGTGTATGTGTGTACATGTGTAATATGTGTATATGTGTGTACATGTGGAGTGTGTGTATGTGTGTGTACATGTGTAATGTGTGTATATGTGTGTACATGTGGAGTGTGTGTATACGTGTATATGTGTGTACATGTGTAATGTGTGTATACGTGTATATGTGTGTACATGTGTAGTGTGTGTATACGTGTATATGTGTGTACATGTGTAATGTGTGTATACGTGTATATGTGTGTACATGTGTAATGTGTGTATGTGTGTACATGTGTAATATGTGTATATGTGTGTACATGTGGAGTGTGTGTATGTGTGTGTACATGTGTAATGTGTGTATATGTGTGTACATGTGGAGTGTGTGTATACGTGTATATGTGTGTACATGTGTAATGTGTGTATACGTGTATATGTGTAATGTGTGTATGTGTGTACATGTGTAATGTGTGTATATGTGTGTACATGTGTAATGTGTGTATATGTGTGTACATGTGTAATGTGTGTATGTGTGTACATGTGTAATGTGTGTATATGTGTAATGTGTGTATACGTGTACATGTGTAATGTGTGTATACGTGTATATGTGTAATGTGTGTATACGTGTATATGTGTGTACATGTGTAATGTGTGTATACGTATATATGTGTGTACATGTGTAATGTGTGTATATGTGTGTACATGTGTAATGTGTGTCTACGTGTATATGTGTGTACATGTGTAATGTGTGTATGTGTGTACATGTGTAATGTGTGTATATGTGTGTACATGTGGAGTGTGTGTATACGTGTATAATGTGTGTATACGTGTATATATGTACATGTGTAATGTGTGTATACGTGTACATGTGTAATGTGTGTATACGTGTATATGTGTGTACATGTGTATTGTGTGTATACGTGTATATGTGTGTACATGTGTAATGTGTGTATATGTGTGTACATGTGTAGTGTGTCTATACGTGTATATGTGTGTACATGTGTAGTGTGTGTATACATGTATATGTGTGTACATGTGTAATGTGTGTATACGTGTATATGTGTAATGTGTGAATGTGTGTACATGTGTAATGTGTGTATATGTGTGTACATGTGTAATGTGTGTATGTGTGTACATGTGTAATGTGTGTATATGTGTAATGTGTGTATACGTGTATATGTGTAATGTGTGTATACGTGTATATGTGTGTACATGTGTAATGTGTGTATACGTGTATATGTGTGTACATGTGTAATGTGTGTATGTGTGTACATTTGTAATATGTGTATATGTGTGTACATGTGGAGTGTGTGTATGTGTGTGTACATGTGTAATGTGTGTATATGTGTGTACATGTGGAGTGTGTGTATACGTGTATATGTGTGTACATGTGTAATGTGTGTATACGTGTATATGTGTGTACATGTGTAGTGTGTGTATACGTGTATGTGTGTACATGTGTAATGTGTGTATACGTGTATATGTGTGTACATGTGTAATGTGTGTATGTGTGTACATGTGTAATATGTGTATATGTGTGTACATGTGGAGTGTGTATGTGTGTGTACATGTGTAATGTGTGTATATGTGTGTACATGTGGAGTGTGTGTATACGTGTATATGTGTGTACATGTGTAATGTGTGTATACGTGTATATGTGTGTACATGTGTAGTGTGTGTATACGTGTATATGTGTGTACATGTGTAATGTGTGTATATGTGTGTACATGTGTAGTGTGTGTATATGTGTGTACATGTGTAATGTGTGTATATGTGTGTACATGTGGAGTGTGTGTATACGTGTATAATGTGTGTATACGTGTATATATGTACATGTGTAATGTGTGTATGTGTGTACATGTGTAATGTGTGTATACGTGTATGTGTGTGTACTTGTGTAGTGTGTATACGTGTATATGTGTGTACATGTGTAATGTGTGTATATGTATATATGTGTGTACATGTGTAGTGTGTGTATACGTGTATATGTGTGTACATGTGTAATGTGTGTATACGTGTATATGTGTGTACACGTGCAATGTGTGTATATGTGTGTACATGTGTAGTGTGTGTATATGTGTGTACATGTGTAATGTGTGTATACGTGTATATGTGTGTACATGTGTAATGTGTGTATGTGTGTACATGTGTAATGTGTGTATATGTGTGTACATGTGGAGTGTGTGTATACGTGTATAATGTGTATATACGTGTATATATGTACATGTGTAATGTGTGTATACGTGTACATGTGTAATGTGTGTATACGTGTATATGTGTGTACATGTGTATTGTGTGTATACGTGTATATGTGTGTACATGTGTAATGTGTGTATATGTGTGTACATGTGTAGTGTGTGTATACGTGTATATGTGTGTACATGTGTAGTGTGTGTATACATGTATATGTGTGTACATGTGTAATGTGTGTATACGTGTATATGTGTAATGTGTGAATGTGTGTACATGTGTAATGTGTGTATATGTGTGTACATGTGTAATGTGTGTATGTGTGTACATGTGTAATGTGTGTATATGTGTAATGTGTGTATACGTGTACATGTGTAATGTGTGTATACGTGTATATGTGTAATGTGTGTATACGTGTATATGTGTGTACATGTGTAATGTGTGTATACGTGTATATGTGTGTACATGTGTAATGTGTGTATGTGTGTGTACATGTGTAATGTGTGTATATGTGTGTACATGTGGAGTGTGTGTATACGTGTATATGTGTGTACATGTGTAATGTGTGTATACGTGTATATGTGTAATGTGTGTATGTGTGTACATGTGTAATGTGTGTATATGTGTGTACATGTGTAATGTGTGTATGTGTGTACATGTGTAATGTGTGTATATGTGTAATGTGTGTATACGTGTACATGTGTAATGTGTGTATACGTGTATATGTGTAATGTGTGTATACGTGTATATGTGTGTACATGTGTAATGTGTGTATACGTATATATGTGTGTACATGTGTAATGTGTGTATATGTGTGTACATGTGTAATGTGTGTATGTGTGTACATGTGTAATGTGTGTATATGTGTAATGTGTGTATACGTGTACATGTGTAATGTGTGTATACGTGTATATGTGTAATGTGTGTATACGTGTATATGTGTGTACATGTGTAATGTGTGTATACGTATATATGTGTGTACATGTGTAATGTGTGTATATGTGTGTACATGTGTAATGTGTGTATACGTGTATATGTGTGTACATGTGTAATGTGTGTGTATATGTGTGTACAGGTGTAGTGTGTGTATACGTGTATATGTGTGTACATGTGTAGTGTGTGTATACGTGTATATGTGTGTACATGTGTAATGTGTGTATACGTGTATATGTGTGTACATGTGCAATGTGTGTATATTTGTGTACATGTGTAGTGTGTGTATATGTGTGTACATGTGTAATGTGTGTATACGTGTATATGTGTGTACATGTGTAATGTGTGTATGTGTGTACACGTGTAATGTGTGTATATGTGTGTACATGTGGAGTGTGTGTATACGTGTATATGTGTGTAATGTGTGTATACGTGTATATATGTACATGTGTAATGTGTGTATACGTGTATGTGTGTGTACATGTGTAGTGTGTGTATACATGTATATGTGTGTACATGGGTAGTGTGTGTATACATGTATATGTGTGTACATGTGTAATGTGTGTATATATGTGTGTACATGTGTAGTGTGTATACGTGTATATGTGTGTACATGTGTAATGTGTGTATACGTGTATATGTGTGTACATGTGTAATGTGTGTATATGTGTGTACATGTGTAGTGTGTGTATATGTGTGTACATGTGTAATGTGTGTATGTGTGTACATGTGTAATGTGTGTATGTGTGTACACGTGTAATGTGTGTATATGTGTGTACATGTGGAGTGTGTGTATACGTGTATATGTGTGTAATGTGTGTATACGTGTATATATGTACATGTGTAATGTGTGTATACGTGTATGTGTGTGTACTTGTGTAATGTGTGTATATGTATATATGTGTGTACATGTGTAGTGTGTGTATACGTGTATATGTGTGTACATGTGTAATGTGTGTATACGTGTATATGTGTGTACACGTGTAATGTGTGTATATGTGTGTACATGTGTAGTGTGTGTATATGTGTGTACATGTGTAATGTGTGTATACGTGTATATGTGTGTACACGTGTAATGTGTGTATATGTGTGTACATGTGTAATGTGTGTATGTGTGTACATGTGTAATGTGTGTATACGTGTATGTGTGTGTACTTGTGTAGTGTGTATACGTGTATATGTGTGTACATGTGTAATGTGTGTATATGTATATATGTGTGTACATGTGTAGTGTGTGTATACGTGTATATGTGTGTACATGTGTAATGTGTATATGTGTGTACATGTGTAGTGTGTGTATATGTGTGTACATGTGTAATGTGTGTATACGTGTATATGTGTGTACATGTGTAATGTGTGTATGTGTGTACATGTGTAATGTGTGTATATGTGTGTACATGTGGAGTGTGTGTATACGTGTATAATGTGTGTATACGTGTATATATGTACATGTGTAATGTGTGTATACGTGTACATGTGTAATGTGTGTATACGTGTATATGTGTGTACATGTGTAATGTGTGTATATGTGTGTACATATGTAGTGTGTGTATACGTGTATATGTGTGTACATGTGTAGCGTGTGTATACATGTATATGTGTGTACATGTGTAATGTGTGTATACGTGTATATGTGTAATGTGTGTATATATGTGTGTACATGTGTAGTGTGTGTATACGTGTATATGTGTGTACATGTGTAGTGTGTGTATACGTGTATATGTGTGTACATGTGTAATGTGTGTATATATGTGTGTACATGTGTAGTGTGTATACGTGTATATGTGTGTACATGTGTAATGTGTGTATATGTGTATATGTGTGTACATGTGTAATGTGTGTATACGTGTATATGTGTGTACATGTGTAATGTGTCTATATGTGTGTACATGTGTAGTGTGTGTATATGTGTGTACATGTGTAATGTGTGTATACGTGTATATGTGTGTACATGTGTAATGTGTGTATGTGTGTACACGTGTAATGTGTGTATATGTGTGTACATGTGGAGTGTGTGTATACGTGTATATGTGTGTAATGTGTGTATACGTGTATATATGTACATGTGTAATGTGTGTATGTGTATACATGTGTAATGTGTGTATACGTGTATGTGTGTGTACTTGTGTAGTGTGTATACGTGTATATGTGTGTACATGTGTAATGTGTGTATATGTATATATGTGTGTACATGTGTAGTGTGTGTATATGTGTATGTGTGTACATGTGTAATGTGTGTATGTGTGTACACGTGTAATGTGTGTATATGTGTGTACATGTGGAGTGTGTGTATACGTGTATATGTGTGTAATGTGTTTATACGTGTATATATGTACATGTGTAATGTGTGTATGTGTGTACATGTGTAATGTGTGTATACGTGTATGTGTGTGTACTTGTGTAGTGTGTATACGTGTATATGTGTGTACATGTGTAATGTGTGTATATGTATATATGTGTGTACATGTGTAGTGTGTGTATACGTGTATATGTGTGTACATGTGTATTGTGTGTATACGTGTATATGTGTGTACATGTGTAATGTGTGTATATGTGTGTACATGTGTAGTTTGTGTATATGTGTGTACACGTGTAATGTGTGTATATGTGTGTACATGTGGAGTGTGTGTATACGTGTATAATGTGTGTATACGTGTATATATGTACATGTGTAATGTGTGTATACGTGTATGTGTGTGTACTTGTGTAGTGTGTATACGTTTATATGTGTGTACATGTGTAATGTGTGTATATGTATATATGTGTGTACATGTGTAGTGTGTGTATACGTGTATATGTGTGTACATGTGTAATGTGTGTATACGTGTATATGTGTGTACATGTGTAATGTATGTATATGTGTGTACATGTGTAGTGTGTGTATATGTGTGTACATGTGTAATGTGTGTATATGTGTGTACATGTGGAGTGTGTGTATACGTGTATAATGTGTGTATACGTGTATATATGTACATGTGTAATGTGTGTATGTCTGTACATGTGTAATGTGTGTATACGTGTATGTGTGTGTACTTGTGTAGTGTGTATACGTGTATATGTGTGTACATGTGTAATGTGTGTATATGTATATATGTATGTACATGTGTAGTGTGTGTATACGTGTATATGTGTGTACATGTGTAATGTGTGTATACGTGTATATGTGTGTACACGTGCAATGTGTGTATATGTGTGTACATGTGTAGTGTGTGTATATGTGTGTACATGTGTAATGTGTGTATACGTGTATATGTGTGTACATGTGTAATGTGTGTATGTGTGTACATGTGTAATGTGTGTATATGTGTGTACATGTGGAGTGTGTGTATACGTGTATAATGTGTGTATACGTGTATATATGTACATGTGTAATGTGTGTATACGTGTATATGTGTGTACATGTGTATTGTGTGTATACGTGTATATGTGTGTACATGTGTAATGTGTGTATATGTGTGTACATGTGTAGTGTGTCTATACGTGTATATGTGTGTACATGTGTAGTGTGTGTATACATGTATATGTGTGTACATGTGTAATGTGTGTATGTGTGTACATGTGTAATGTGTGAATGTGTGTACATGTGTAATGTGTGTATATGTGTGTACATGTGTAATGTGTGTATGTGTGTACATGTGTAATGTGTGTATATGTGTAATGTGTGTATACGTGTACATGTGTAATGTGTGTATACGTGTATATGTGTAATGTTTGTATACGTGTATATGTGTGTACATGTGTAATGTGTGTATACGTGTATATGTGTGTACATGTGTAATGTGTGTATGTGTGTACATGTGTAATATGTGTATATGTGTGTACATGTGGAGTGTGTGTATGTGTGTGTACATGTGTAATGTGTGTATATGTGTGTACATGTGGAGTGTGTGTATACGTGTATATGTGTGTACATGTGTAATGTGTGTATACGTGTATATGTGTAATGTGTGTATGTGTGTACATGTGTAATGTGTGTATATGTGTGTACATGTGTAATGTGTGTATGTGTGTACATGTGTAATGTGTGTATATGTGTAATGTGTGTATACGTGTACATGTGTAATGTGTGTATACGTGTATATGTGTAATGTGTGTATACGTGTATATGTGTGTACATGTGTAATGTGTGTATACGTATATATGTGTGTACATGTGTAATGTGTGTATATGTGTGTACATGTGTAATGTGTGTATACGTGTATATGTGTGTACATGTGTAATGTGTGTATACGTGTACATGTGTAATGTGTGTATACGTGTATATGTGTGTACATGTGTAATGTGTGTATATGTGTGTACATGTGTAGTGTGTGTATACGTGTATATATGTGTACATGTGTAGTGTGTGTATACGTGTATATGTGTGTACATGTGTAATGTGTGTGTATATGTGTGTACATGTGTAGTGTGTATACGTGTATATGTGTGTACATGTGTAATGTGTGTATAAGTGTATATGTGTGTACATGTGTAATGTGTGTATACGTGTATATGTGTGTACATGTGCAATGTGTGTATATTTGTGTACATGTGTAGTGTGTGTATATGTGTGTACATGTGTAATGTGTGTATACGTGTATATGTGTGTACATGTGTAATGTGTGTATGTGTGTACACGTGTAATGTGTGTATATGTGTGTACATGTGGAGTGTGTGTATACGTGTATATGTGTGTAATGTGTGTATACGTGTATATATGTACATGTGTAATGTGTGTATACGTGTATGTGTGTGTACATGTGTAGTGTGTGTATACATGTATATGTGTGTACATGGGTAGTGTGTGTATACATGTATATGTGTGTACATGTGTAATGTGTGTATATATGTGTGTACATGTGTAGTGTGTATACGTGTATATGTGTGTACATGTGTAATGTGTGTATACGTGTATATGTGTGTACATGTGTAATGTGCGTATACGTGTATATGTGTGTACATGTGTAATGTGTGTATATGTGTGTACATGTGTAGTGTGTGTATATGTGTGTACATGTGTAATGTGTGTATACGTGTATATGTGTGTACATGTGTAATGTGTGTATGTGTGTACACGTGTAATGTGTGTATATGTGTGTACATGTGGAGTGTGTGTATACGTGTATGTGTGTAATGTGTGTATACGTGTATATATGTACATGTGTAATGTGTGTATACGTGTATGTGTGTGTACTTGTGTAGTGTGTATACGTGTATATGTGTGTACATGTGTAATGTGTGTATATGTATATATGTGTGTACATGTGTAGTGTGTGTATACGTGTATATGTGTGTACATGTGTAATGTGTGTATACGTGTATATGTGTGTACACGTGTAATGTGTGTATATGTGTGTACATGTGTAGTGTGTGTATATGTGTGTACATGTGTAATGTGTGTATACGTCTATATGTGTGTACATGTGTAATGTGTGCATGTGTGTACATGTGTAATGTGTGTATATGTGTGTACATGTGGAGTGTGTGTATACGTGTATAATGTGTGTATACGTGTATATATGTACATGTGTAATGTGTGTATGTGTGTACATGTGTAATGTGTGTATACGTGTATGTGTGTGTACTTGTGTAGTGTGTATACGTGTATATGTGTGTACATGTGTAATGTGTGTATATGTATATATGTGTGTACATGTGTAGTGTGTGTATACGTGTATATGTGTGTACATGTGTAATGTGTGTATACGTGTATATGTGTGTACATGTGTAGTGTGTGTATACATGTATATGTGTGTACATGTGTAGTGTGTGTATATATGTGTGTACATGTGTAGTGTGTATATGTGTATATGTGTGTACATGTGTAATGTGTGTATACGTGTATATGTGTGTACATGTGTAATGTGTGTATACGTGTATATGTGTGTACATGTGTAATGTGTGTATATGCGTGTACATGTGTAGTGTGTGTATATGTGTGTACATGTGTAATGTGTGTATGTGTGTACACGTGTAATGTGTGTATATGTGTGTACATGTGGAGTGTGTGTATACGTGTATATGTGTGTAATGTTTGTATACGTGTATATATGTACATGTGTAATGTGTGTATGTGTATACACGTGTATGTGTGTGTACTTGTGTAGTGTGTATACGTGTATATGTGTGTACATGTGTAATGTGTGTATATGTATATATGTGTGTACATGTGTAGTGTGTGTATACGTGTATATGTGTGTACATGTGTAATGTGTGTATACGTGTATATGTGTGTACACGTGTAATGTGTGTATATGTGTGTACATGTGTAGTGTGTGTATATGTGTGTACATGTGTAATGTGTGTATACGTGTATATGTGTGTACATGTGTAATGTGTGTATGTGTGTACATGTGTAATGTGTGTATATGTGTGTACATGTGGAGTGTGTGTATACGTGTATAATGTGTATATACGTGTATATATGTACATGTGTAATGTGTGTATGTGTGTACATGTGTAATGTGTGTATACGTGTATATGTGTGTACATGTGTAATGTGTGTATGTGTGTACATGTGTAATATGTGTATATGTGTGTACATGTGGAGTGTGTGTATGTGTGTGTACATGTGTAATGTGTGTATATGTGTGTACATGTGGAGTGTGTGTATACGTGTATATGTGTGTACATGTGTAATGTGTGTATACGTGTATATGTGTAATGTGTGTATGTGTGTACATGTGTAATGTGTGTATATGTATATATGTGTGTACATGTGTAGTGTGTGTATACGTGTATATGTGTGTACATGTGTAATGTGTGTATGTGTGTACATGTGTAATGTGTGTATATGTGTGTACATGTGGAGTGTGTGTATAAGTGTATAATGTGTGTATACATGTATATATGTACATGTGTAATGTGTGTATACGTGTATATGTGTGTACATGTGTAATGTGTGTATGTGTGTACACGTGTAATGTGTGTATATGTGTGTACATGTGGAGTGTGTGTATACGTGTATATGTGTGTAATGTGTGTATACGTGTATATATGTACATGTGTAATGTGTGTATACGTGTATGTGTGTGTACATGTGTAGTGTGTGTATACATGTATATGTGTGTACATGGGTAGTGTGTGTATACATGTATATGTGTGTACATGTGTAATGTGTGTATATATGTGTGTACATGTGTAGTGTGTATACGTGTATATGTGTGTACATGTGTAATGTGTGTATACGTGTATATGTGTGTACATGTGTAATGTGCGTATACGTGTATATGTGTGTACATGTGTAATGTGTGTATATGTGTGTACATGTGTAGTGTGTGTATATGTGTGTACATGTGTAATGTGTGTATACGTGTATATGTGTGTACATGTGTAATGTGTGTATGTGTGTACACGTGTAATGTGTGTATATGTGTGTACATGTGGAGTGTGTGTATACGTGTATGTGTGTAATGTGTGTATACGTGTATATATGTACATGTGTAATGTGTGTATACGTGTATGTGTGTGTACTTGTGTAGTGTGTATACGTGTATATGTGTGTACATGTGTAATGTGTGTATATGTATATATGTGTGTACATGTGTAGTGTGTGTATACGTGTATATGTGTGTACATGTGTAATGTGTGTATACGTGTATATGTGTGTACACGTGTAATGTGTGTATATGTGTGTACATGTGTAGTGTGTGTATATGTGTGTACATGTGTAATGTGTGTATACGTCTATATGTGTGTACATGTGTAATGTGTGCATGTGTGTACATGTGTAATGTGTGTATATGTGTGTACATGTGGAGTGTGTGTATACGTGTATAATGTGTGTATACGTGTATATATGTACATGTGTAATGTGTGTATGTGTGTACATGTGTAATGTGTGTATACGTGTATGTGTGTGTACTTGTGTAGTGTGTATACGTGTATATGTGTGTACATGTGTAATGTGTGTATATGTATATATGTGTGTACATGTGTAGTGTGTGTATACGTGTATATGTGTGTACATGTGTAATGTGTGTATATGTGTATATGTGTGTACATGTGTATTGTGTGTATACATGTATATGTGTGTACATGTGTAGTGTGTGTATATATGTGTGTACATGTGTAGTGTGTATATGTGTATATGTGTGTACATGTGTAATGTGTGTATACGTGTATATGTGTGTACATGTGTAATGTGTGTATACGTGTATATGTGTGTACATGTGTAATGTGTGTATATGCGTGTACATGTGTAGTGTGTGTATATGTGTGTACATGTGTAATGTGTGTATGTGTGTACACGTGTAATGTGTGTATATGTGTGTACATGTGGAGTGTGTGTATACGTGTATATGTGTGTAATGTTTGTATACGTGTATATATGTACATGTGTAATGTGTGTATGTGTATACATGTGTAATGTGTGTATACGTGTATGTGTGTGTACTTGTGTAGTGTGTATACGTGTATATGTGTGTACATGTGTAATGTGTGTATATGTATATATGTGTGTACATGTGTAGTGTGTGTATACGTGTATATGTGTGTACATGTGTAATGTGTGTATACGTGTATATGTGTGTACACGTGTAATGTGTGTATATGTGTGTACATGTGTAGTGTGTGTATATGTGTGTACATGTGTAATGTGTGTATACGTGTATATGTGTGTACATGTGTAATGTGTGTATGTGTGTACATGTGTAATGTGTGTATATGTGTGTACATGTGGAGTGTGTGTATACGTGTATAATGTGTATATACGTGTATATATGTACATGTGTAATGTGTGTATGTGTGTACATGTGTAATGTGTGTATACGTGTATATGTGTGTACATGTGTAATGTGTGTATGTGTGTACATGTGTAATATGTGTATATGTGTGTACATGTGGAGTGTGTGTATGTGTGTGTACATGTGTAATGTGTGTATATGTGTGTACATGTGGAGTGTGTGTATACGTGTATATGTGTGTACATGTGTAATGTGTGTATACGTGTATATGTGTAATGTGTGTATGTGTGTACATGTGTAATGTGTGTATATGTATATATGTGTGTACATGTGTAGTGTGTGTATACGTGTATATGTGTAATGTGTGTATGTGTGTACATGTGTAGTGTGTGTATACGTGTATATGTGTGTACATGTGTAGTGTGTGTATACATGTATATGTGTAATGTGTGTATACGTGTATATGTGTGTACATGTGTAATGTGTGTATACGTGTATATGTGTGTACATGTGTAATGTGTGTATGTGTGTGCATGTGTAATATGTGTATATGTGTGTACATGTGGAGTGTGTGTATGTGTGTGTATATGTGTAATGTGTGTATACGTGTACATGTGTAATGTGTGTATACGTGTATATGTGTAATGTGTGTATACGTGTATATGTGTGTACATGTGTAATGTGTGTATACGTGTATATGTGTGTACATGTGTAATATGTGTATATGTGTGTACATGTGGAGTGTGTGTATGTGTGTGTACATGTGTAATATGTGTATATGTGTGTACATGTGGAGTGTGTGTATGTGTGTGTACATGTGTAATATGTGTATATGTGTGTACATGTGGAGTGTGTGTATGTGTGTGTACATGTGTAATGTGTGTATATGTGTGTACATGTGTAATGTGTGTATACGTGTAAATGTGTAATGTGTGTATGTGTGTACATGTGTAATGTGTGTATATGTGTGTACATGTGTAATGTGTGTATGTGTGTACATGTGTAATGTGTGTATATGTGTAATGTGTGTATACGTGTATATGTGTAATGTGTGTATACGTGTATATGTGTGTACATGTGTAATGTGTGTATACGTGTATATGTGTGTACATGTGTAATGTGTGTATACGTATATATGTGTGTACATGTGTAATGTGTGTATACGTGTACATGTGTAATGTGTGTATACGTGTATATGTGTGTACATGTGTAATGTGTGTATACGTATATATGTGTGTACATGTGTAATGTGTGTATATGTGTGTACATGTGTAATGTGTGTATACGTGTATATGTGTGTACATGTGTAATGTGTGTATACGTGTACATGTGTAATGTGTGTATATGTGTGTACATGTGTAGTGTGTGTATATGTGTGTACATGTGTAATGTGTGTATACGTGTATATGTGTGTACATGTGTAATGTGTGTATGTGTGTACACGTGTAATGTGTGTATATGTGTGTACATGTGGAGTGTGTGTATACGTGTATATGTGTGTAATGTGTTTATACGTGTATATATGTACATGTGTAATGTGTGTATGTGTGTACATGTGTAATGTGTGTATACGTGTATGTGTGTGTACTTGTGTAGTGTGTATACGTGTATATGTGTGTACATGTGTAATGTGTGTATACATGTATGTGTGTGTACTTGTGTAGTGTGTATACGTGTATATGTGTGTACATGTGTGATGTGTGTATATGTATATATGTGTGTACATGTGTAGTGTGTGTATATGTATATATGTGTGTACATGTGTAGTGTGTGTATACGTGTATATGTGTGTACATGTGTAATGTGTGTATACGTGTATATGTGTGTACATGTGTAGTGTGTGTATACATGTATATGTGTGTACATGTGTAATGTGTGTATATATGTGTGTACATGTGTATACGTGTATATGTGTGTACATGTGTAATGTGTGTATACGTGTATATGTGTGTACATGTGTAATGTGTGTATATGTGTGTACATGTGTAGTGTGTGTATATGTGTGTACATGTGTAATGTGTGTATACGTGTATATGTGTGTACATGTGTAATGTGTGTATGTGTGTACACGTGTAATGTGTGTATATGTGTGTACATGTGGAGTGTGTGTATACGTGTATATGTGTGTAATGTGTGTATACGTGTATATATGTACATGTGTAATGTGTGTATGTGTATACATGTGTAATGTGTGTATACGTGTATGTGTGTGTACTTGTGTAGTGTGTATACGTGTATATGTGTGTACATGTGTAATGTGTGTATATGTATATATGTGTGTACATGTGTAGTGTGTGTATACGTGTGTATGTGTGTACATGTGTAATGTGTGTATATGTGTAATGTGTGTATACGTGTACATGTGTAATGTGTGTATACGTGTATATGTGTAATGTGTGTATACGTGTATATGTGTGTACATGTGTAATGTGTGTATACGTGTATATGTGTGTACATGTGTAATGTGTGTATATGTGTGTACATGTGTAGTGTGTGTATATGTGTGTACATGTGTAATGTGTGTATACGTGTATATGTGTGTACATGTGTAATGTGTGTATGTGTGTACATGTGTAATGTGTGTATATGTGTGTATGTGTGTACATGTGTAGTGTGTGTATACATGTATATGTGTGTACATGTGTAATGTGTGTATGTGTGTACATGTGTAATGTGTGTATATGTGTGTATGTGTGTACATGTGTAGTGTGTGTATACATGTATATGTGTGTACATGTGGAGTGTGTGTATACGTGTATAATGTGTGTATACGTGTATATATGTACATGTGTAATGTGTGTATACGTGTACATGTGTAATGTGTGTATACGTGTATATGTGTGTACATGTGTAATGTGTGTATACGTGTATATGTGTGTACATGTGTAATGTGTGTATATGTGTGTACATGTGTAGTGTGTGTATACGTGTATATGTGTGTACATGTGTAGTGTGTGTATACATGTATATGTGTGTACATGTGTAGTGTGTGTATACGTGTATATGTGTGTACATGTATAGTGTGTGTATACGTGTATATGTGTGTACATGTGTAATGTGTGTATACGTGTACATGTGTAATGTGTGTATACGTGTATATGTGTGTACATGTGTAATGTGTGTATATGTGTGTACATGTGTAGTGTGTGTATATGTGTATATGTGTGTACATGTGTAGTGTGTGTATACGTGTATATGTGTGTACATGTGTAGTGTGTGTATACATGTATATGTGTGTACATGTGTAATGTGTGTATATATGTGTGTACATGTGTAGTGTGTATACGTGTATATGTGTGTACATGTGTAATGTGTGTATACGTGTATATGTGTGTACATGTGTAATGTGTGTATATGTGTGTACATGTGTAGTGTGTGTATATGTGTGTACATGTGTAATGTGTGTATACGTGTATATGTGTGTACATGTGTAATGTGTGTATGTGTGTACACGTGTAATGTGTGTATATGTGTGTACATGTGGAGTGTGTATATACGTGTATATGTGTGTAATGTGTGTATACGTGTATATATGTACATGTGTAATGTGTGTATACGTGTATATGTGTGTACATGTGTAATGTGTGTATGTGTGTACACGTGTAATGTGTGTATATGTGTGTACATGTGGAGTGTGTGTATACGTGTATATGTGTGTAATGTGTTTATACGTGTATATATGTACATGTGTAATGTGTGTATGTGTGTACATGTGTAATGTGTGTATACGTGTATGTGTGTGTACTTGTGTAGTGTGTGTATACGTGTATATGTGTGTACATGTGTAATGTGTGTATATGTGTGTAAATGTGTAGTGTGTGTATATGTATATATGTGTGTACATGTGTAGTGTGTGTATACGTGTATATGTGTGTACATGTGTAATGTGTGTATACGTGTATATGTGTGTACATGTGTAATGTGTGTATATGTGTGTACATGTGTAGTGTGTGTATATGTGTGTACATGTGTAATGTGTGTATATGTGTATATGTGTGTACATGTGTAATGTGTGTATACGTGTATATGTGTGTACATGTGTAATGTGTGTATACGTATATATGTGTGTACATGTGTAATGTGTGTATACGTGTACATGTGTAATGTGTGTATACGTGTATATGTGTGTACATGTGTAATGTGTGTATACGTATATATGTGTGTACATGTGTAATGTGTGTATATGTGTGTACATGTGTAATGTGTGTATACGTGTATATGTGTGTACATGTGTAATGTGTGTATACGTGTACATGTGTAATGTGTGTATATGTGTGTACATGTGTAGTGTGTGTATATGTGTGTACATGTGTAATGTGTGTATACGTGTATATGTGTGTACATGTGTAATGTGTGTATGTGTGTACACGTGTAATGTGTGTATATGTGTGTACATGTGGAGTGTGTGTATACGTGTATATGTGTGTAATGTGTTTATACGTGTATATATGTACATGTGTAATGTGTGTATGTGTGTACATGTGTAATGTGTGTATACGTGTATGTGTGTGTACTTGTGTAGTGTGTATACGTGTATATGTGTGTACATGTGTAATGTGTGTATACATGTATGTGTGTGTACTTGTGTAGTGTGTATACGTGTATATGTGTGTACATGTGTGATGTGTGTATATGTATATATGTGTGTACATGTGTAGTGTGTGTATATGTATATATGTGTGTACATGTGTAGTGTGTGTATACGTGTATATGTGTGTACATGTGTAATGTGTGTATACGTGTATATGTGTGTACATGTGTAGTGTGTGTATACATGTATATGTGTGTACATGTGTAATGTGTGTATATATGTGTGTACATGTGTATACGTGTATATGTGTGTACATGTGTAATGTGTGTATACGTGTATATGTGTGTACATGTGTAATGTGTGTATATGTGTGTACATGTGTAGTGTGTGTATATGTGTGTACATGTGTAATGTGTGTATACGTGTATATGTGTGTACATGTGTAATGTGTGTATGTGTGTACACGTGTAATGTGTGTATATGTGTGTACATGTGGAGTGTGTGTATACGTGTATATGTGTGTAATGTGTGTATACGTGTATATATGTACATGTGTAATGTGTGTATGTGTATACATGTGTAATGTGTGTATACGTGTATGTGTGTGTACTTGTGTAGTGTGTATACGTGTATATGTGTGTACATGTGTAATGTGTGTATATGTATATATGTGTGTACATGTGTAGTGTGTGTATACGTGTGTATGTGTGTACATGTGTAATGTGTGTATATGTGTAATGTGTGTATACGTGTACATGTGTAATGTGTGTATACGTGTATATGTGTAATGTGTGTATACGTGTATATGTGTGTACATGTGTAATGTGTGTATACGTGTATATGTGTGTACATGTGTAATGTGTGTATATGTGTGTACATGTGTAGTGTGTGTATATGTGTGTACATGTGTAATGTGTGTATACGTGTATATGTGTGTACATGTGTAATGTGTGTATGTGTGTACATGTGTAATGTGTGTATATGTGTGTATGTGTGTACATGTGTAGTGTGTGTATACATGTATATGTGTGTACATGTGTAATGTGTGTATGTGTGTACATGTGTAATGTGTGTATATGTGTGTATGTGTGTACATGTGTAGTGTGTGTATACATGTATATGTGTGTACATGTGGAGTGTGTGTATACGTGTATAATGTGTGTATACGTGTATATATGTACATGTGTAATGTGTGTATACGTGTACATGTGTAATGTGTGTATACGTGTATATGTGTGTACATGTGTAATGTGTGTATACGTGTATATGTGTGTACATGTGTAATGTGTGTATATGTGTGTACATGTGTAGTGTGTGTATACGTGTATATGTGTGTACATGTGTAGTGTGTGTATACATGTATATGTGTGTACATGTGTAGTGTGTGTATACGTGTATATGTGTGTACATGTATAGTGTGTGTATACGTGTATATGTGTGTACATGTGTAATGTGTGTATACGTGTACATGTGTAATGTGTGTATACGTGTATATGTGTGTACATGTGTAATGTGTGTATATGTGTGTACATGTGTAGTGTGTGTATATGTGTATATGTGTGTACATGTGTAGTGTGTGTATACGTGTATATGTGTGTACATGTGTAGTGTGTGTATACATGTATATGTGTGTACATGTGTAATGTGTGTATATATGTGTGTACATGTGTAGTGTGTATACGTGTATATGTGTGTACATGTGTAATGTGTGTATACGTGTATATGTGTGTACATGTGTAATGTGTGTATATGTGTGTACATGTGTAGTGTGTGTATATGTGTGTACATGTGTAATGTGTGTATACGTGTATATGTGTGTACATGTGTAATGTGTGTATGTGTGTACACGTGTAATGTGTGTATATGTGTGTACATGTGGAGTGTGTATATACGTGTATATGTGTGTAATGTGTGTATACGTGTATATATGTACATGTGTAATGTGTGTATACGTGTATATGTGTGTACATGTGTAATGTGTGTATGTGTGTACACGTGTAATGTGTGTATATGTGTGTACATGTGGAGTGTGTGTATACGTGTATATGTGTGTAATGTGTTTATACGTGTATATATGTACATGTGTAATGTGTGTATGTGTGTACATGTGTAATGTGTGTATACGTGTATGTGTGTGTACTTGTGTAGTGTGTGTATACGTGTATATGTGTGTACATGTGTAATGTGTGTATATGTGTGTAAATGTGTAGTGTGTGTATATGTATATATGTGTGTACATGTGTAGTGTGTGTATACGTGTATATGTGTGTACATGTGTAATGTGTGTATACGTGTATATGTGTGTACATGTGTAATGTGTGTATATGTGTGTACATGTGTAGTGTGTGTATATGTGTGTACATGTGTAATGTGTGTATATGTGTGTACATGTGGAGTGTGTGTATACGTGTATAATGTGTGTATACGTGTATATATGTACATGTGTAATGTGTGTATACGTGTACATGTGTATATGTGTGTACATGTGGAGTGTGTGTATTCGTGTATATGTGTGTAATGTGTGTATACGTGTATATATGTACATGTGTAATGTGTGTAAACGTGTATGTGTGTGTACTTGTGTAGTGTGTATACGTGTATATGTGTGTACATGTGTAATGTGTGTATATGTATATATGTGTGTACATGTGTAGTGTGTGTATACGTGTATATGTGTGTACATGTGTAATGTGTGTATACGTGTATATGTGTGTAAACGTGTAATGTGTGTATATGTGTGTACATGTGTAGTGTGTGTATATGTGTGTACATGTGTAATGTGTGTATACGTGTATATGTGTGTACATGTGTAATGTGTGTATACGTGTACATGTGTAATGTGTGTATACGTGTATATGTGTGTACATGTGTAATGTGTGTATACGTGTATATGTGTGTACATGTGTAATGTGTGTATATGTGTGTACATGTGTAGTGTGTGTATATGTGTGTACATGTGTAATGTGTGTATACGTGTATATGTGTGTACATGTGTAATGTGTGTATGTGTGTACACGTGTAATGTGTGTATATGTGTGTACATGTGGAGTGTGTGTATACGTGTATATGTGTGTAATGTGTTTATACGTGTATATATGTACATGTGTAATGTGTGTATGTGTGTACATGTGTAATGTGTGTATACGTGTATGTGTGTGTACTTGTGTAGTGTGTGTATACGTGTATATGTGTGTACATGTGTAATGTGTGTATATGTGTGTACATGTGTAGTGTGTGTATATGTATATATGTGTGTACATGTGTAGTGTGTGTATACGTGTATATGTGTGTACATGTGTAATGTGTGTATACGTGTATATGTGTGTACATGTGTAATGTGTGTATATGTGTGTACATGTGGAGTGTGTGTATACGTGTATAATGTGTGTATACGTGTATATATGTACATGTGTAATGTGTGTATACGTGTACATGTGTAATGTGTGTATACGTGTATATGTGTGTACATGTGTAATGTGTGTATACGTGTATATGTGTGTACATGTGTAATGTGTGTATATGTGTGTACATGTGTAGTGTGTGTATACGTGTATATGTGTGTACATGTGTAGTGTGTGTATACGTGTATATGTGTGTACTTGTGTAGTGTGTGTATACGTGTATATGTGTGTACATGTGTAATGTGTGTATACGTGTATATGTGTGTACATGTGTAATGTGTGTATACGTGTACATGTGTAATGTGTGTATACGTGTATATGTGTGTACATGTGTAATGTGTGTATATGTGTGTACATGTGTAGTGTGTGTATATGTGTATATGTGTGTACATGTGTAGTGTGTGTATACGTGTATATGTGTGTACATGTGTAGTGTGTGTATACATGTATATGTGTGTACATGTGTAATGTGTGTATATATGTGTGTACATGTGTAGTGTGTATACGTGTATATGTGTGTACACGTGTAATGTGTGTATACGTGTATATGTGTGTACATGTGTAATGTGTGTATATGTGTGTACATGTGTAGTGTGTGTATATGTGTGTACATGTGTAATGTGTGTATACGTGTATATGTGTGTACATGTGTAATGTGTGTATGTGTGTACACGTGTAATGTGTGTATATGTGTGTACATGTGGAGTGTGTGTATACGTGTATATGTGTGTAATGTGTGTATACGTGTATATATGTACATGTGTAATGTGTGTAAACGTGTATGTGTGTGTACTTGTGTAGTGTGTATACGTGTATATGTGTGTACATGTGTAATGTGTGTATATGTATATATGTGTGTACATGTGTAGTGTGTGTATACGTGTATATGTGTGTACATGTGTAGTGTGTGTATACGTGTATATGTGTGTACATGTGTAATGTGTGTATACGTGTATATGTGTGTACACGTGTAATGTGTGTATATGTGTGTACATGTGTAGTGTGTGTATATGTGTGTACATGTGTAATGTGTGTATACGTGTATATGTGTGTACATGTGTAATGTGTGTATACGTGTACATGTGTAATGTGTGTATACGTGTATATGTGTGTACATGTGTAATGTGTGTATGTCTGTACACGTGTAATGTGTGTATATGTGTGTACATGTGGAGTGTGTGTATACGTGTATATGTGTGTAATGTGTTTATACGTGTATATATGTACATGTGTAATGTGTGTATGTGTGTACATGTGTAGTGTGTGTATACGTGTACATGTGTAATGTGTGTATACGTGTATATGTGTGTACATGTGTAATGTGTGTATACGTGTATATGTGTGTACATGTGTAATGTGTGTATATGTGTGTACATGTGTAGTGTGTGTATATGTGTGTACATGTGTAATGTGTGTATACGTGTATATGTGTGTACATGTGTAATGTGTGTATGTCTGTACACGTGTAATGTGTGTATATGTGTGTACATGTGGAGTGTGTGTATACGTGTATATGTGTGTAATGTGTTTATACGTGTATATATGTACATGTGTAATGTGTGTATGTGTGTACATGTGTAATGTGTGTATACGTGTATGTGTGTGTACTTGTGTAGTGTGTGTATACGTGTATATGTGTGTACATGTGTAATGTGTGTATATGTGTGTACATGAGTAGTGTGTGTATATGTATATATGTGTGTACATGTGTAGTGTGTGTATACGTGTATATGTGTGTACATGTGTAATGTGTGTATACGTGTATATGTGTGTACATGTGTAATGTGTGTATATGTGTGTACATGTGTAGTGTGTGTATATGTGTGTACATGTGTAATGTGTGTATACGTGTATATGTGTGTACATGTGTAATGTGTGTATGTGTGTACACGTGTAATGTGTGTATATGTGTGTACATGTGGAGTGTGTGTATACGTGTATATGTGTGTAATGTGTGTATACGTGTATATATGTACATGTGTAATGTGTGTAAACGTGTATGTGTGTGTACTTGTGTAGTGTGTATACGTGTATATGTGTGTACATGTGTAATGTGTGTATATGTATATATGTGTGTACATGTGTAGTGTGTGTATACGTGTATATGTGTGTACATGTGTAATGTGTGTATGTGTGTACACGTGTAATGTGTGTATATGTGTGTACATGTGGAGTGTGTGTATACGTGTATATGTGTGTAATGTGTTTATACGTGTATATATGTACATGTGTAATGTGTGTATGTGTGTACATGTGTAGTGTGTGTATACGTGTACATGTGTAATGTGTGTATACGTGTATATGTGTGTACATGTGTAATGTGTGTATACGTGTATATGTGTGTACATGTGTAATGTGTGTATATGTGTGTACATGTGTAGTGTGTGTATATGTGTGTACATGTGTAATGTGTGTATACGTATATATGTGTGTACATGTGTAATGTGTGTATGTCTGTACACGTGTAATGTGTGTATATGTGTGTACATGTGGAGTGTGTGTATACGTGTATATGTGTGTAATGTGTTTATACGTGTATATATGTACATGTGTAATGTGTGTATGTGTGTACATGTGTAATGTGTGTATACGTGTATGTGTGTGTACTTGTGTAGTGTGTGTATACGTGTATATGTGTGTACATGTGTAATGTGTGTATATGTGTGTACATGAGTAGTGTGTGTATATGTATATATGTGTGTACATGTGTAGTGTGTGTATACGTGTATATGTGTGTACATGTGTAATGTGTGTATACGTGTATATGTGTGTACATGTGTAATGTGTGTATATGTGTGTACATGTGTAGTGTGTGTATATGTGTGTACATGTGTAATGTGTGTATACGTGTATATGTGTGTACATGTGTAATGTGTGTATGTGTGTACACGTGTAATGTGTGTATATGTGTGTACATGTGGAGTGTGTGTATACGTGTATATGTGTGTAATGTGTGTATACGTGTATATATGTACATGTGTAATGTGTGTAAACGTGTATGTGTGTGTACTTGTGTAGTGTGTATACGTGTATATGTGTGTACATGTGTAATGTGTGTATATGTATATATGTGTGTACATGTGTAGTGTGTGTATACGTGTATATGTGTGTACATGTGTAATGTGTGTATACGTGTATATGTGTGTAAACGTGTAATGTGTGTATATGTGTGTACATGTCTAGTGTGTGTATATGTGTGTACATGTGTAATGTGTGTATACGTGTATATGTGTGTACATGTGTAATGTGTGTATACGTGTACATGTGTAATGTGTGTATACGTGTATATGTGTGTACATGTGTAATGTGTGTATACGTGTATATGTGTGTACATGTGTAATGTGTGTATATGTGTGTACATGTGTAGTGTGTGTATATGTGTGTACATGTGTAATGTGTGTATACGTGTATATGTGTGTACATGTGTAATGTGTGTATGTGTGTACACGTGTAATGTGTGTATATGTGTGTACATGTGGAGTGTGTGTATACGTGTATATGTGTGTAATGTGTTTATACGTGTATATATGTACATGTGTAATGTGTGTATGTGTGTACATGTGTAATGTGTGTTTACGTGTATGTGTGTGTACTTGTGTAGTGTGTGTATACGTGTATATGTGTGTACATGTGTAATGTGTGTATATGTGTGTACATGTGTAGTGTGTGTATATGTATATATGTGTGTACATGTGTAGTGTGTGTATACGTGTATATGTGTGTACATGTGTAATGTGTGTATACGTGTATATGTGTGTACATGTGTAATGTGTGTATATGTGTGTACATGTGTAGTGTGTGTATATGTGTGTACATGTGTAATGTGTGTATATGTGTGTACATGTGGAGTGTGTGTATACGTGTATAATGTGTGTATACGTGTATATATGTACATGTGTAATGTGTGTATACGTGTACATGTGTATATGTGTGTACATGTGGAGTGTGTGTATACGTGTATATGTGTGTAATGTGTGTATACGTGTATATATGTACATGTGTAATGTGTGTAAACGTGTATGTGTGTGTACTTGTGTAGTGTGTATACGTGTATATGTGTGTACATGTGTAATGTGTGTATATGTATATATGTGTGTACATGTGTAGTGTGTGTATACGTGTATATGTGTGTACATGTGTAATGTGTGTATACGTGTATATGTGTAATGTGTGTATGTGTGTACATGTGTAATGTGTGTATATGTGTGTACATGTGTAATGTGTGTATGTGTGTACATGTGTAATGTGTGTATATGTGTAATGTGTGTATACGTGTACATGTGTGTACATGTGTAATGTGTGTGTACGTGTATATGTGTGTACATGTGTAGTGTGTGTATATGTGTGTACATGTGTAGTGTGTGTATACGTGTATATGTGTGTACATGTGTAATGTGTGTGTACGTGTATATGTGTGTACATGTGTAATGTGTGTATATATGTGTGTACATGTGTAGTGTGTATACGTGTATATGTGTGTACATGTGTAATGTGTGTATACGTGTATATGTGTGTACATGTGTAATGTGTGTATACGTGTATATGTGTGTACATGTGTAATGTGTGTATACGTGTATATGTGTGTACATGTGCAATGTGTGTATATGTGTGTACATGTGTAGTGTGTGTATATGTGTGTACATGTGTAATGTGTGTATACGTGTATATGTGTGTACATGTGTAATGTGTGCATGTGTGTACACGTGTAATGTGTGTATATGTGTGTACATGTGGAGTGTGTGTATACGTGTATATGTGTGTAATGTGTGTATACGTGTATATATGTACATGTGTAATGTGTGTATGTGTGTACATGTGTAATGTGTGTATACGTGTATGTGTGTACTTGTGTAGTGTGTATACGTGTATATGTGTGTACATGTGTAATGTGTGTATACGTGTATATGTGTGTACATGTGTAATGTGTGTATATGTGTGTACATGTGTAGTGTGTGTATATGTGTATATGTGTGTACATGTGTAGTGTGTGTATACGTGTATATGTGTGTACATGTGTAGTGTGTGTATACATGTATATGTGTGTACATGTGTAATGTGTGTATATATGTGTGTACATGTGTAGTGTGTATACGTGTATATGTGTGTACATGTGTAATGTGTGTATACGTGTACACGTGTAATGTGTGTATATGTGTGTACATGTGGAGTGTGTGTATACGTGTATATGTGTGTAATGTGTTTATACGTGTATATATGTACATGTGTAATGTGTGTATGTGTGTACATGTGTAATGTGTGTATACGTGTATGTGTGTGTACTTGTGTAGTGTGTATACGTGTATATGTGTGTACATGTGTAATGTGTGTATACGTGTATGTGTGTGTACTTGTGTAGTGTGTATACGTGTATATGTGTGTACATGTGTAATGTGTGTATATGTATATATGTGTGTACATGTGTAGTGTGTGTATACGTGTACATGTGTGTACATGTGTAATGTGTGTATACGTGTATATGTGTGTACATGTGTAGTGTGTGTATACATGTATATGTGTGTACATGTGTAATGTGTGTATATATGTGTGTACATGTGTATACGTGTATATGTGTGTACATGTGTAATGTGTGTATACGTGTATATGTGTGTACATGTGTAACGTGTGTATACGTGTATATGTGTGTACATGTGTAATGTGTGTATACGTGTACATGTGTAATGTGTGTATACGTGTATATGTGTGTACATGTGTAATGTGTGTATACGTGTATATGTGTGTACATGTGTAATGTGTGTATATGTGTGTACATGAGTAGTGTGTGTATATGTATATATGTGTGTACATGTGTAGTGTGTGTATACGTGTATATGTGTGTACATGTGTAATGTGTGTATACGTGTATATGTGTGTACATGTGTAATGTGTGTATATGTGTGTACATGTGTAGTGTGTGTATACGTGTATATGTGTGTACATGTTTAGTGTGTGTATACATGTATATGTGTGTACATGTGTAATGTGTGTATACGTGTATATGTTTAATGTGTGTATGTGTGTACATGTGTAATGTGTGTATATGTGTGTACATGTGTAATGTGTGTATACGTGTATATGTGTGTACATGTTTAGTGTGTGTATACGTGTATATGTGTGTACATGTGTAATGTGTGTATACGTGTATATGTGTGTACATGTGTAATGTGTGTATATGTGTGTACATGTGTAGTGTGTGTATATGTGTGTACATGTGTAATGTGTGTATACGTGTATATGTGTGTACATGTGTAATGTGTGTATGTGTGTACACGTGTAATGTGTGTATATGTGTGTACATGTGGAGTGTGTGTATACGTGTATATGTGTGTAATGTGTGTATACGTGTATATATGTACATGTGTAATGTGTGTAAACGTGTATGTGTGTGTACTTGTGTAGTGTGTATACGTGTATATGTGTGTACATGTGTAGTGTGTGTATACGTGTATATGTGTGTACATGTGTAATGTGTGTATACGTGTATATGTGTGTAAACGTGTAATGTGTGTATATGTGTGTACATGTGTAGTGTGTGTATATGTGTGTACATGTGTAATGTGTGTATACGTGTATATGTGTGTACATGTGTAATGTGTGTATACGTGTACATGTGTAATGTGTGTATACGTGTATATGTGTGTACATGTGTAATGTGTGTATACGTGTATATGTGTGTACATGTGTAATGTGTGTATATGTGTGTACATGTGTAGTGTGTGTATGTGTGTACACGTGTAATGTGTGTATATGTGTGTACATGTGTAATGTGTGTATACGTGTATATGTGTGTACATGTGTAATGTGTGTATGTGTGTACACGTGTAATGTGTGTATATGTGTGTACATGTGTAATGTGTGTATACGTGTATATGTGTGTACATGTGTAATGTGTGTATGTGTGTACATGTGTAATGTGTGTATATGTGTGTACATGTGTAATGTGTGTATACGTGTATAAGTGTGTACATGTGTAATGTGTGTATATGTGTGTACATGTGTAGTGTGTGTATATGTGTGTACATGTGTAATGTGTGTATATGTGTGTACATGTGGAGTGTGTGTATACGTGTATAATGTGTGTATACGTGTATATATGTACATGTGTAATGTGTGTATACGTGTACATGTGTAATGTGTGTATACGTGTATATGTGTGTACATGTGTAATGTGTGTATACGTGTATATGTGTGTACATGTGTAATGTGTGTATACGTGTATATGTGTGTACATGTGTAATGTGTGTATATGTGTGTACATGTGTAGTGTGTGTATATGTGTGTACATGTGTAATGTGTGTATACGTGTATATGTGTGTACATGTGTAATGTGTGTATGTCTGTACACGTGTAATGTGTGTATATGTGTGTACATGTGGAGTGTGTGTATACGTGTATATGTGTGTAATGTGTTTATACGTGTATATATGTACATGTGTAATGTGTGTATGTGTGTACTTGTGTAGTGTGTGTGTACGTGTATATGTGTGTACATGTGTAATGTGTGTATATGTGTGTACATGAGTAGTGTGTGTATATGTATATATGTGTGTACATGTGTAGTGTGTGTATACGTGTATATGTGTGTACATGTGTAATGTGTGTATACGTGTATATGTGTGTACATGTGTAATGTGTGTATATGTGTGTACATGTGTAGTGTGTGTATATGTGTGTACATGTGTAATGTGTGTATATGTGTGTACATGTGGAGTGTGTGTATACGTGTATAATGTGTGTATACGTGTATATATGTACATGTGTAATGTGTGTATACGTGTACATGTGTAATGTGTGTATACGTGTATATGTGTGTACATGTGTAATGTGTGTATACGTGTATATGTGTGTACATGTGTAATGTGTGTATATGTGTGTACATGTGTAGCGTGTGTATACGTGTATATGTGTGTACATGTGTAGTGTGTGTATACATGTATATGTGTGTACATGTGTAATGTGTGTATACGTGTATATGTGTAATGTGTGTATGTGTGTACATGTGTAATGTGTGTATATGTGTGTACATGTGTAATGTGTGTATGTGTGTACATGTGTAATGTGTGTATATGTGTAATGTGTGTATACGTGTACATGTGTAATGTGTGTATACGTGTATATGTGTAATGTGTGTATACGTGTATATGTGTGTACATGTGTAATGTGTGTATACGTGTATATGTGTGTACATGTGTAATGTGTGTATGTGTGTACATGTGTAATGTGTGTATATGTGTGTACATGTGTAATGTGTGTATGTGTGTACATGTGTAATGTGTGTATATGTGTAATGTGTGTATACGTGTATAATGTGTGTATACGTGTATATATGTACATGTGTAATGTGTGTATACGTGTACATGTGTATATGTGTGTACATGTGGAGTGTGTGTATACGTGTATATGTGTGTAATGTGTGTATACGTGTATATATGTACATGTGTAATGTGTGTAAACGTGTATGTGTGTGTACTTGTGTAGTGTGTATACGTGTATATGTGTGTACATGTGTAATGTGTGTATATGTATATATGTGTGTACATGTGTAGTGTGTGTATACGTGTATATGTGTGTACATGTGTAATGTGTGTATACGTGTATATGTGTAATGTGTGTATGTGTGTACATGTGTAATGTGTGTATATGTGTGTACATGTGTAATGTGTGTATGTGTGTACATGTGTAATGTGTGTATATGTGTAATGTGTGTATACGTGTACATGTGTGTACATGTGTAATGTGTGTGTACGTGTATATGTGTGTACATGTGTAGTGTGTGTATATGTGTGTACATGTGTAGTGTGTGTATACGTGTATATGTGTGTACATGTGTAATGTGTGTGTACGTGTATATGTGTGTACATGTGTAATGTGTGTATATATGTGTGTACATGTGTAGTGTGTATACGTGTATATGTGTGTACATGTGTAATGTGTGTATACGTGTATATGTGTGTACATGTGTAATGTGTGTATACGTGTATATGTGTGTACATGTGTAATGTGTGTATACGTGTATATGTGTGTACATGTGCAATGTGTGTATATGTGTGTACATGTGTAGTGTGTGTATATGTGTGTACATGTGTAATGTGTGTATACGTGTATATGTGTGTACATGTGTAATGTGTGCATGTGTGTACACGTGTAATGTGTGTATATGTGTGTACATGTGGAGTGTGTGTATACGTGTATATGTGTGTAATGTGTGTATACGTGTATATATGTACATGTGTAATGTGTGTATGTGTGTACATGTGTAATGTGTGTATACGTGTATGTGTGTACTTGTGTAGTGTGTATACGTGTATATGTGTGTACATGTGTAATGTGTGTATACGTGTATATGTGTGTACATGTGTAATGTGTGTATATGTGTGTACATGTGTAGTGTGTGTATATGTGTATATGTGTGTACATGTGTAGTGTGTGTATACGTGTATATGTGTGTACATGTGTAGTGTGTGTATACATGTATATGTGTGTACATGTGTAATGTGTGTATATATGTGTGTACATGTGTAGTGTGTATACGTGTATATGTGTGTACATGTGTAATGTGTGTATACGTGTACACGTGTAATGTGTGTATATGTGTGTACATGTGGAGTGTGTGTATACGTGTATATGTGTGTAATGTGTTTATACGTGTATATATGTACATGTGTAATGTGTGTATGTGTGTACATGTGTAATGTGTGTATACGTGTATGTGTGTGTACTTGTGTAGTGTGTATACGTCTATATGTGTGTACATGTGTAATGTGTGTATACGTGTATGTGTGTGTACTTGTGTAGTGTGTATACGTGTATATGTGTGTACATGTGTAATGTGTGTATATGTATATATGTGTGTACATGTGTAGTGTGTGTATACGTGTACATGTGTGTACATGTGTAATGTGTGTATACGTGTATATGTGTGTACATGTGTAGTGTGTGTATACATGTATATGTGTGTACATGTGTAATGTGTGTATATATGTGTGTACATGTGTATACGTGTATATGTGTGTACATGTGTAATGTGTGTATACGTGTATATGTGTGTACATGTGTAATGTGTGTATACGTGTATATGTGTGTACATGTGTAATGTGTGTATATGTGTGTACATGTGTAGTGTGTGTATATGTGTGTACATGTGTAGTGTGTGTATACGTGTACATGTGTGTACATGTGTAATGTGTGTATACGTGTATATGTGTGTACATGTGTAGTGTGTGTATACATGTATATGTGTGTACATGTGTAATGTGTGTATATATGTGTGTACATGTGTATACGTGTATATGTGTGTACATGTGTAATGTGTGTATACGTGTATATGTGTGTACATGTGTAATGTGTGTATACGTGTATATGTGTGTACATGTGTAATGTGTGTATATGTGTGTACATGTGTAGTGTGTGTATATGTGTGTACATGTGTAATGTGTGTATACATGTATATGTGTGTACATGTGTAATGTGTGTATGTGTGTACACGTGTAATGTGTGTATATGTGTGTACATGTGGAGTGTGTGTATACATGTATATGTGTGTACACGTGTAATGTGTGTATATGTGTGTACATGTGGAGTGTGTGTATACATGTATATGTGTGTACATGTGTAGTGTGTGTATACATGTATATGTGTGTACATGTGTAGTGTGTGTATACGTGTATATGTGTGTACATGTGTAGTGTGTGTATACGTGTATATGTGTGTACATGTGTAATGTGTGTATACGTGTATATGTGTGTACATGTGTAATGTGTGTATACGTGTACATGTGTAATGTGTGTATACGTGTATATGTGTGTACATGTGTAATGTGTGTATACGTGTATATGTGTGTACATGTGTAATGTGTGTATATGTGTGTACATGAGTAGTGTGTGTATATGTATATATGTGTGTACATGTGTAGTGTGTGTATACGTGTATATGTGTGTACATGTGTAATGTGTGTATACGTGTATATGTGTGTACATGTGTAATGTGTGTATATGTGTGTACATGTGTAGTGTGTGTATATGTGTGTACATGTGTAATGTGTGTATATGTGTGTACATGTGGAGTGTGTGTATACGTGTATAATGTGTGTATACGTGTATATATGTACATGTGTAATGTGTGTATACGTGTACATGTGTAATGTGTGTATATGTGTGTACATGTGTAATGTGTGTATGTGTGTACATGTGTAATGTGTGTATATGTGTATATGTGTGTACATGTGTAGTGTGTGTATACGTGTATATGTGTGTACATGTGTAGTATGTGTATACATGTATATGTGTGTACATGTGTAATGTGTGTATATATGTGTGTACATGTGTAGTGTGTATACGTGTATATGTGTGTACATGAGTAATGTGTGTATACGTGTATATGTGTGTACATGTGTAATGTGTGTATATGTGTGTACATGTGTAGTGTGTGTATATGTGTGTACATGTGTAATGTGTGTATACGTGTATATGTGTGTACATGTGTAATGTGTGTATGTGTGTACACGTGTAATGTGTGTATATGTGTGTACATGTGGAGTGTGTGTATACGTGTATATGTGTGTAATGTGTGTATACGTGTATATATGTACATGTGTAATGTGTGTAAACGTGTATGTGTGTGTACTTGTGTAGTGTGTATACGTGTATATGTGTGTACATGTGTAGTGTGTGTATACGTGTATAATGTGTGTATACGTGTATATATGTACATGTGTAATGTGTGTATACGTGTACATGTGTAATGTGTGTATACGTGTACATGTGTAATGTGTGTATACGTGTATATGTGTGTACATGTGTAATGTGTGTATACGTGTATATGTGTGTACATGTGTAATGTGTGTATATGTGTGTACATGTGTAGTGTGTGTATATGTGTGTACATGTGTAATGTGTGTATACGTGTATATGTGTGTACATGTGTAATGTGTGTATGTCTGTACACGTGTAATGTGTGTATATGTGTGTACATGTGGAGTGTGTGTATACGTGTATATGTGTGTAATGTGTTTATACGTGTATATATGTACATGTGTAATGTGTGTATGTGTGTACTTGTGTAGTGTGTGTATACGTGTATATGTGTGTACATGTGTAATGTGTGTATATGTGTGTACATGAGTAGTGTGTGTATATGTATATATGTGTGTACATGTGTAGTGTGTGTATACGTGTATATGTGTGTACATGTGTAATGTGTGTATACGTGTATATGTGTGTACATGTGTAATGTGTGTATATGTGTGTACATGTGTAGTGTGTGTATATGTGTGTACATGTGTAATGTGTGTATATGTGTGTACATGTGGAGTGTGTGTATACGTGTATAATGTGTGTATACGTGTATATATGTACATGTGTAATGTGTGTATACGTGTACATGTGTAATGTGTGTATACGTGTATATGTGTGTACATGTGTAATGTGTGTATACGTGTATATGTGTGTACATGTGTAATGTGTGTATATGTGTGTACATGTGTAGCGTGTGTATACGTGTATATGTGTGTACATGTGTAGTGTGTGTATACATGTATATGTGTGTACATGTGTAATGTGTGTATACGTGTATATGTGTAATGTGTGTATGTGTGTACATGTGTAATGTGTGTATATGTGTGTACATGTGTAATGTGTGTATGTGTGTACATGTGTAATGTGTGTATATGTGTAATGTGTGTATACGTGTACATGTGTAATGTGTGTATACGTGTATATGTGTAATGTGTGTATACGTGTATATGTGTGTACATGTGTAATGTGTGTATACGTGTATATGTGTGTACATGTGTAATGTGTGTATGTGTGTACATGTGTAATGTGTGTATATGTGTGTACATGTGTAATGTGTGTATGTGTGTACATGTGTAATGTGTGTATATGTGTAATGTGTGTATACGTGTACATGTGTAATGTGTGTATACGTGTATATGTGTAATGTGTGTATACGTGTATATGTGTGTACATGTGTAATGTGTGTATACGTGTATATGTGTGTACATGTGTAATGTGTGTATACGTATATATGTGTGTACATGTGTAATGTGTGTATATGTGTGTACATGTGTAATGTGTGTATACGTGTATATGTGTGTACATGTGTAATGTGTGTATACGTGTACATGTGTAATGTGTGTATACGTGTATATGTGTGTACATGTGTAATGTGTGTATACGTGTACATGTGTAATGTGTGTATATGTGTATATGTGTGTACATGTGTAATGTGTGTATACGTGTATATGTGTGTACATGTGTAATGTGTGTATATGTGTGTACATGTGTATTGTGTGTATACGTGTATATGTGTGTACATGTGTAGTGTGTGTATACGTGTATATGTGTGTACATGTGTAATGTGTGTATACGTGTATATGTGTGTACATGTGCAATGTGTGTATATGTGTGTACATGTGTAGTGTGTGTATATGTGTGTACATGTGTAATGTGTGTATACGTGTATATGTGTACATGTGTAATGTGTGCATGTGTGTACACGTGTAATGTGTGTATATGTGTGTACATGTGGAGTGTGTGTATACGTGTATATGTGTGTAATGTGTGTATACGTGTATATATGTACATGTGTAATGTGTGTATGTGTGTACATGTGTAATGTGTGTATACGTGTATGTGTGTACTTGTGTAGTGTGTATACGTGTATATGTGTGTACATGTGTAATGTGTGTATACGTGTATATGTGTGTACATGTGTAATGTGTGTATATGTGTGTACATGTGTAGTGTGTGTATATGTGTATATGTGTGTACATGTGTAGTGTGTGTATACGTGTATATGTGTGTACATGTGTAGTGTGTGTATACATGTATATGTGTGTACATGTGTAATGTGTGTATATATGTGTGTACATGTGTAGTGTGTATACGTGTATATGTGTGTACATGTGTAATGTGTGTATACGTGTACACGTGTAATGTGTGTATATGTGTGTACATGTGGAGTGTGTGTATACGTGTATATGTGTGTAATGTGTGTATACGTGTATATATGTACATGTGTAATGTGTGTATGTGTGTACATGTGTAATGTGTGTAAACGTGTATGTGTGTGTACTTGTGTAGTGTGTATACGTGTATATGTGTGTACATGTGTAATGTGTGTATATGTATATATGTGTGTACATGTGTAGTGTGTGTATACGTGTATTTGTGTGTACATGTGTAATGTGTGTATACGTGTATATGTGTGTACACGTGTAATGTGTGTATATGTGTGTACATGTGTAGTGTGTGTATATGTGTGTACATGTGTAATGTGTGTATACGTGTATATGTGTGTACATGTGTAATGTGTGTATATGTGTGTACATGTGGAGTGTGTGTATACGTGTATAATGTATGTATACGTGTATATATGTACATGTGTAATGTGTGTATACGTGTACATGTGTAATGTGTGTATACGTGTATATGTGTGTACATGTGTAATGTGTGTATATGTGTGTACATGTGGAGTGTGTGTATACGTGTATAATGTGTGTATACGTGTATATATGTACATGTGTAATGTGTGTATACGTGTACATGTGTAATGTGTGTATACGTGTATATGTGTGTACATGTGTAATGTGTGTATACGTGTATATGTGTGTACATGTGTAATGTGTGTATATGTGTGTACATGTGTAGTGTGTGTATACGTGTATATGTGTGTACATGTGTAGTGTGTGTATACGTGTATATGTGTGTACATGTGTAATGTGTGTATATATGTGTGTACATGTGTAGTGTGTATACGTGTATATGTGTGTACATGTGTAATGTGTGTATACGTGTACATGTGTGTACATGTGTAATGTGTGTATACGTGTGTACATGTGTAGTGTGTGTATATGTGTGTACATGTGTAATGTGTGTATACGTGTATATGTGTGTACATGTGTAATGTGTGTATATGTGTGTACATGTGGAGTGTGTGTATACGTGTATAATGTGTGTATACGTGTATATATGTACATGTGTAATGTGTGTATACGTGTACATGTGTAATGTATGTATACGTGTATATGTGTGTACATGTGTAATGTGTGTATACGTGTATATGTGTGTACATGTGTAATGTGTGTATATGTGTGTACATGTGTAGTGTGTGTATACGTGTATATGTGTGTACATGTGTAATGTGTGTATACGTGTACATGTGTAATGTGTGTATACGTGTATATGTGTGTACATGTGTAATGTGTGTATACGTGTATATGTGTGTACATGTGTAATGTGTGTATATGTGTGTACATGTGTAGTGTGTGTATACGTGTATATGTGTGTACATGTGTAGTGTGTGTATACGTGTATATGTGTGTACATGTGTAATGTGTGTATATATGTGTGTACATGTGTAGTGTGTATACGTGTATATGTGTGTACATGTGTAATGTGTGTATACGTGTATATGTGTGTACATGTGTAATGTGTGTATATGTGTGTACATGTGTAGTGTGTGTATATGTGTGTACATGTGTAATGTGTGTATACGTGTATATGTGTGTACATGTGTAATGTGTGTATGTGTGTACATGTGTAATGTGTGTATATGTGTGTACATGTGGAGTGTGTGTATACGTGTAGATGTGTGTAATGTGTGTATACGTGTATATATGTACATGTGTAATGTGTGTATATGTGTGTACATGTGTAGTGTGTGTATATGTGTGTACATGTGTAATGTGTGTATACGTGTATATGTGTGTACATGTGTAATGTGTGTATGTGTACATGTGTAATGTGTGTATATGTGTGTACATGTGGAGTGTGTGTATACCTGTATATGTGTGTAATGTGTGTATACGTGTATATATGTACATGTGTAATATGTGTATGTGTGTACATGTGTAATGTGTGTATACGTATATATGTGTGTATATGTGTAGTGTGTGTATACGTGTATATGTGTGTACATGTGTAATGTGTGTATATGTATATATGTGTGTACTTGTGTAGTGTGTATACGTGTATATGTGTGTACATGTGTAATGTGTGTATATGTATATATGTGTGTACAAGTGTAGTGTGTGTATACGTGTATATGTGTGTACATGTGTAATGTGTGTATACGAGTATATGTGTGTACATGTGTAATGTGTGTATATGTGTGTACATGTGTAGTGTGTGTATATGTGTGTACATGTGTAATGTGTGTATACGTGTATATGTGTGTACATGTGTAATGTGTGTATATGTGTGTACATGTGTAATGTGTGTATGTGTGTACATGTGTAATGTGTGTATATGTGTAATGTGTGTATACGTGTACATGTGTAATGTGTGTATACGTGTATATGTGTAATGTGTGTATACGTGTATATGTGTGTACATGTGTAATGTGTGTATACGTGTAAATGTGTGTACATGTGTAATGTGTGTATATGTGTGTACATGGGTAATGTGTGTATATGTGTGTACATGTGTAGTGTGTGTATACGTATATATGTGTCTACATATGTAATGTGTGTATACGTGTACATGTGTAATGTGTGTATACGTGTATATGTGTGTACATGTGTAATGTGTGTATACGTGTATGTGTGCACATGTGTAATGTGTGTATACGTGTATATGTGTGTACATGTGTAATGTGTGTATACGTGTACATGTGTAATGTGTGTATACGTGTAAATGTGTGTACATGTGTAATGTGTGTATATGTGTGTACATGTGTAATGTGTGTATATGTGTGTACATGTGGAGTGTGTGTATACGTGTATAATGTGTGTATACGTGTATATATGTACATGTGTAATGTGTGTATACGTGTACATGTGTAATGTGTGTATACGTGTATATGTGTGTACATGTGTAATGTGTGTATACGTGTATATGTGTGTACATGTGTAATGTGTGTATATGTGTGTACATGTGTAGTGTGTGTATACGTGTATATGTGTGTATATGTGTAGTGTGTGTATACGTGTATATGTGTGTACATGTGTAATGTGTGTATATATGTGTGTACATGTGTAGTGTGTATACGTGTATATGTGTGTACATGTGTAATGTGTGTATACGTGTATATGTGTGTACATGTGTGATGTGTGTATACGTGTGTACATGTGTAGTGTGTGTATATGTGTGTACATGTGTAATGTGTGTATACGTGTATATGTGTGTACATGTGTAATGTGTGTATACGTGTATATGTGTGTACATGTGTAATGTGTGTATATGTGTGTACATGTGTAGTATGTGTATATGTGTATATGTGTGTACATGTGTAGTGTGTGTATACGTGTATATGTGTGTACATGTGTAATGTGTGTATATATGTGTGTAGATGTGTAGTGTGTATACGTGTATATGTGTGTACATGTGTAATGTGTGTATACGTGTATATGTGTGTACATGTGTAATGTGTGTATACGTGTGTACATGTGTAGTGTGTGTATATGTGTGTACATGTGTAATGTGTGTATACGTGTATATGTGTGTACATGTGTAATGTGTGTATACGTGTATGTGTGCACATGTGTAATGTGTGTATACGTGTATATGTGTGTACATGTGTAATGTGTGTATACGTGTACATGTGTAATGTGTGTATACGTGTAAATGTGTGTACATGTGTAATGTGTGTATATGTGTGTACATGTGTAATGTGTGTATATGTGTGTACATGTGGAGTGTGTGTATACGTGTATAATGTGTGTATACGTGTATATATGTACATGTGTAATGTGTGTATACGTGTACATGTGTAATGTGTGTATACGTGTATATGTGTGTACATGTGTAATGTGTGTATACGTGTATATGTGTGTACATGTGTAATGTGTGTATATGTGTGTACATGTGTAGTGTGTGTATACGTGTATATGTGTGTATATGTGTAGTGTGTGTATACGTGTATATGTGTGTACATGTGTAATGTGTGTATATATGTGTACATGTGTAGTGTGTATACGTGTATATGTGTGTACATGTGTAATGTGTGTATACGTGTATATGTGTGTACATGTGTGATGTGTGTATACGTGTGTACATGTGTAGTGTGTGTATATGTGTGTACATGTGTAATGTGTGTATACGTGTATATGTGTGTACATGTGTAATGTGTGTATATGTGTGTACATGTGTAGTATGTGTATACGTGTATATGTGTGTACATGTGTAGTGTGTGTATACGTGTATATGTGTGTACATGTGTAATGTGTGTTTGTATGTGTGTAGATGTGTAGTGTGTATACGTGTATATGTGTGTAATGTGTGTATACGTGTATATATGTACATGTGTAATGTGTGTATGTGTGTACATGTGTAATGTGTGTATACGTGTATGTGTGTACTTGTGTAGTGTGTATACGTGTATATGTGTGTACATGTGTAATGTGTGTATACGTGTATATGTGTGTACATGTGTAATGTGTGTATATGTGTGTACATGTGTAGTGTGTGTATATGTGTATATGTGTGTACATGTGTAGTGTGTGTATACGTGTATATGTGTGTACATGTGTAGTGTGTGTATACATGTATATGTGTGTACATGTGTAATGTGTGTATATATGTGTGTACATGTGTAGTGTGTATACGTGTATATGTGTGTACATGTGTAATGTGTGTATACGTGTACACGTGTAATGTGTGTATATGTGTGTACATGTGGAGTGTGTGTATACGTGTATATGTGTGTAATGTGTTTATACGTGTATATATGTACATGTGTAATGTGTGTATGTGTGTACATGTGTAATGTGTGTATACGTGTATGTGTGTGTACTTGTGTAGTGTGTATACGTCTATATGTGTGTACATGTGTAATGTGTGTATACGTGTATGTGTGTGTACTTGTGTAGTGTGTATACGTGTATATGTGTGTACATGTGTAATGTGTGTATATGTATATATGTGTGTACATGTGTAGTGTGTGTATACGTGTACATGTGTGTACATGTGTAATGTGTGTATACGTGTATATGTGTGTACATGTGTAGTGTGTGTATACATGTATATGTGTGTACATGTGTAATGTGTGTATATATGTGTGTACATGTGTATACGTGTATATGTGTGTACATGTGTAATGTGTGTATACGTGTATATGTGTGTACATGTGTAATGTGTGTATACGTGTATATGTGTGTACATGTGTAATGTGTGTATATGTGTGTACATGTGTAGTGTGTGTATATGTGTGTACATGTGTAGTGTGTGTATACGTGTACATGTGTGTACATGTGTAATGTGTGTATACGTGTATATGTGTGTACATGTGTAGTGTGTGTATACGTGTATATGTGTGTACATGTGTAATGTGTGTATATGTGTGTACATGTGTAGTGTGTGTATACGTGTATATGTGTGTACATGTGTAATGTGTGTATACGTGTACATGTGTAATGTGTGTATACGTGTATATGTGTGTACATGTGTAATGTGTGTATACGTGTATATGTGTGTACATGTGTAATGTGTGTATATGTGTGTACATGTGTAGTGTGTGTATACGTGTATATGTGTGTACATGTGTAGTGTGTGTATACGTGTATATGTGTGTACATGTGTAATGTGTGTATATATGTGTGTACATGTGTAGTGTGTATACGTGTATATGTGTGTACATGTGTAATGTGTGTATACGTGTATATGTGTGTACATGTGTAATGTGTGTATATGTGTGTACATGTGTAGTGTGTGTATATGTGTGTACATGTGTAATGTGTGTATACGTGTATATGTGTGTACATGTGTAATGTGTGTATGTGTGTACATGTGTAATGTGTGTATATGTGTGTACATGTGGAGTGTGTGTATACGTGTAGATGTGTGTAATGTGTGTATACGTGTATATATGTACATGTGTAATGTGTGTATATGTGTGTACATGTGTAGTGTGTGTATATGTGTGTACATGTGTAATGTGTGTATACGTGTATATGTGTGTACATGTGTAATGTGTGTATGTGTACATGTGTAATGTGTGTATATGTGTGTACATGTGGAGTGTGTGTATACCTGTATATGTGTGTAATGTGTGTATACGTGTATATATGTACATGTGTAATATGTGTATGTGTGTACATGTGTAATGTGTGTATACGTATATATGTGTGTATATGTGTAGTGTGTGTATACGTGTATATGTGTGTACATGTGTAATGTGTGTATATGTATATATGTGTGTACTTGTGTAGTGTGTATACGTGTATATGTGTGTACATGTGTAATGTGTGTATATGTATATATGTGTGTACAAGTGTAGTGTGTGTATACGTGTATATGTGTGTACATGTGTAATGTGTGTATACGAGTATATGTGTGTACATGTGTAATGTGTGTATATGTGTGTACATGTGTAGTGTGTGTATATGTGTGTACATGTGTAATGTGTGTATACGTGTATATGTGTGTACATGTGTAATGTGTGTATATGTGTGTACATGTGTAATGTGTGTATGTGTGTACATGTGTAATGTGTGTATATGTGTAATGTGTGTATACGTGTACATGTGTAATGTGTGTATACGTGTATATGTGTAATGTGTGTATACGTGTATATGTGTGTACATGTGTAATGTGTGTATACGTGTAAATGTGTGTACATGTGTAATGTGTGTATATGTGTGTACATGGGTAATGTGTGTATATGTGTGTACATGTGTAGTGTGTGTATACGTATATATGTGTCTACATATGTAATGTGTGTATACGTGTACATGTGTAATGTGTGTATACGTGTATATGTGTGTACATGTGTAATGTGTGTATACGTGTATGTGTGCACATGTGTAATGTGTGTATACGTGTATATGTGTGTACATGTGTAATGTGTGTATACGTGTACATGTGTAATGTGTGTATACGTGTAAATGTGTGTACATGTGTAATGTGTGTATATGTGTGTACATGTGTAATGTGTGTATATGTGTGTACATGTGGAGTGTGTGTATACGTGTATAATGTGTGTATACGTGTATATATGTACATGTGTAATGTGTGTATACGTGTACATGTGTAATGTGTGTATACGTGTATATGTGTGTACATGTGTAATGTGTGTATACGTGTATATGTGTGTACATGTGTAATGTGTGTATATGTGTGTACATGTGTAGTGTGTGTATACGTGTATATGTGTGTATATGTGTAGTGTGTGTATACGTGTATATGTGTGTACATGTGTAATGTGTGTATATATGTGTGTACATGTGTAGTGTGTATACGTGTATATGTGTGTACATGTGTAATGTGTGTATACGTGTATATGTGTGTACATGTGTGATGTGTGTATACGTGTGTACATGTGTAGTGTGTGTATATGTGTGTACATGTGTAATGTGTGTATACGTGTATATGTGTGTACATGTGTAATGTGTGTATACGTGTATATGTGTGTACATGTGTAATGTGTGTATATGTGTGTACATGTGTAGTATGTGTATATGTGTATATGTGTGTACATGTGTAGTGTGTGTATACGTGTATATGTGTGTACATGTGTAATGTGTGTATATATGTGTGTAGATGTGTAGTGTGTATACGTGTATATGTGTGTACATGTGTAATGTGTGTATACGTGTATATGTGTGTACATGTGTAATGTGTGTATACGTGTGTACATGTGTAGTGTGTGTATATGTGTGTACATGTGTAATGTGTGTATACGTGTATATGTGTGTACATGTGTAATGTGTGTATACGTGTATGTGTGCACATGTGTAATGTGTGTATACGTGTATATGTGTGTACATGTGTAATGTGTGTATACGTGTACATGTGTAATGTGTGTATACGTGTAAATGTGTGTACATGTGTAATGTGTGTATATGTGTGTACATGTGTAATGTGTGTATATGTGTGTACATGTGGAGTGTGTGTATACGTGTATAATGTGTGTATACGTGTATATATGTACATGTGTAATGTGTGTATACGTGTACATGTGTAATGTGTGTATACGTGTATATGTGTGTACATGTGTAATGTGTGTATACGTGTATATGTGTGTACATGTGTAATGTGTGTATATGTGTGTACATGTGTAGTGTGTGTATACGTGTATATGTGTGTATATGTGTAGTGTGTGTATACGTGTATATGTGTGTACATGTGTAATGTGTGTATATATGTGTACATGTGTAGTGTGTATACGTGTATATGTGTGTACATGTGTAATGTGTGTATACGTGTATATGTGTGTACATGTGTGATGTGTGTATACGTGTGTACATGTGTAGTGTGTGTATATGTGTGTACATGTGTAATGTGTGTATACGTGTATATGTGTGTACATGTGTAATGTGTGTATATGTGTGTACATGTGTAGTATGTGTATACGTGTATATGTGTGTACATGTGTAGTGTGTGTATACGTGTATATGTGTGTACATGTGTAATGTGTGTTTGTATGTGTGTAGATGTGTAGTGTGTATACGTGTATATGTGTGTACATGTGTAATGTGTGTATACGTGTATATGTGTGTACATGTGTAATGTGTGTATACGTGTGTACATGTGTAGTGTGTGTATATGTGTGTACATGTGTAATGTGTGTATACGTGTATATGTGTGTACATGTGTAATGTGTGTATATGTGTGTACATGTGGAGTGTGTGTATACGTGTATAATGTGTGTATACGTGTATATATGTACATGTGTAATGTGTGTATACGTGTACATGTGTAATGTGTGTATACGTGTATATGTGTGTACATGTGTAATGTGTGTATACGTGTATATGTGTGTACATGTGTAATGTGTGTATATGTGTGTACATGTGTAGTGTGTGTATATGTGTGTACATGTGTAGTGTGTGTATACGTGTATATGTGTGTACATGTGTAGTGTGTGTATACATGTATATGTGTGTACATGTGTAATGTGTGTATATATGTGTGTACATGTGTAGTGTGTATACGTGTATATGTGTGTACATGTGTAATGTGTGTATACGTGTATATGTGTGTACATGTGTAGTGTGTGTATACATGTATATGTGTGTACATGTGTAATGTGTGTATATATGTGTGTACATGTGTAGTGTGTATACGTGTATATGTGTGTACATGTGTAATGTGTGTATACGTGTATATGTGTGTACATGTGTAATGTGTGTATATGTGTGTACATGTGTAGTGTGTGTATATGTGTGTACATGTGTAATGTGTGTATACGTGTATATGTGTGTACATGTGTAATGTGTGTATGTGTGTACACGTGTAATGTGTGTATATGTGTGTACATGTGGAGTGTGTGTATACGTGTATATGTGTACATGTGTAATGTGTGTATATATGTGTGTACATGTGTATATGTGTGTATATGTGTGTACATGTGTAGTGTGTGTATATGTGTGTACATGTGTAATGTGTGTATACGTGTATATGTGTGTACATGTGTAATGTGTGTATGTGTGTACACGTGTAATGTGTGTATATGTGTGTACATGTGTAGTGTGTGTATATGTGTGTACATGTGTAATGTGTGTATACGTGTATATGTGTGTACATGTGTAATGTGTGTATGTGTGTACACGTGTAATGTGTGTATATGTGTGTACATGTGGAGTGTGTGTATACGTGTATATGTGTACATGTGTAATGTGTGTATATATGTGTGTACATGTGTATATGTGTGTACATGTGTAGTGTGTGTATACATGTATATGTGTACATGTGTAATGTGTGTATATATGTGTGTACATGTGTAGTGTGTATACGTGTATATGTGTGTACATGTGTAATGTGTGTATACGTGTATATGTGTGTACATGTGTAATGTGTGTATACGTGTATATGTGTGTATATGTGTAATGTGTGTATATGTGTGTACATGTGTAGTGTGTGTATATGTGTGTACATGTGTAGTGTGTGTATACGTATATATGTGTGTACATGTGTAGTGTGTGTATACGTATATATGTGTACATGTGTAATGTGTGTATACGTGTACATGTGTAATGTGTGTATATGTGTGTACATGTGTAGTGTGTGTATACATGTATATGTGTGTACATGTGTAGTGTGTGTATACGTGTATATGTGTGTACATGTGTAGTGTGTGTATACGTGTATATGTGTGTACATGTGTAGTGTGTGTATACGTGTATATGTGTGTACATGTGTAGTGTGTGTATAAAAAAGATTCAAACATTCTAAAAAAGATTCAAACATTCTAAAAACGATTCAAACATTCTAAAAAGATTCAAATATTCTAAAAAAGATTCAAACATTCTAAAAACGATTCAAACATTCTAAAAACGATTCAAACATTCTAAAAACTATTCAAACATTCTAAAAAGATTTAGAAACATTTGTAGAATGTTTGAATCTTTTTTAGAATTTTTTAGAATGTTTGAATCGTTTTAAGAATGTTTGAATCCTTTTAGAATGTTTGAATCGTTTTTAGAATGTTTGAATCCTTTTAGAATGTTTGAATCGTTTTTAGAATTTTTTAGAATGTTTGAATCGTTTTTAGAATGTTTGAATCTTTTTTAGAATTTTTTAGAATGTTTGAATCTTTTTAGAATGTTTGAATCGTTTTTGAATGTTTGAATCGTTTTTAGAATGTTTGAATCGTTTTTGAATGTTTGAATCGTTTTTAGAATGTTTGAATCGTTTTTAGAATGTTTGATCTTTTTAGAATGTTTGAATCGTTTTTGAATGTTTGAATCTTTTTTAGAATGTTTGAATCCTTTTAGAATGTTTGAATCGTTTTTAGAATGTTTGATCTTTTTAGAATGTTTGATCTTTTTAGAATGTTTGAATCGTTTTTAGAATGTTTGAATCTTTTTTAGAATGTTTGAATCCTTTTAGAATGTTTGAATCTTTTTAGAATGTTTGAATCGTTTTAAGAATGTTTGAATCCTTTTAGAATGTTTGAATCGTTTTTAGAATGTTTGAATCGTTTTTAGAATGTTTGAATCCTTTTAGAATGTTTGAATCGTTTTTAGAATGTTTGAATCGTTTTTAGAATGTTTGAATCGTTTTTAGAATGTTTGAATCGTTTTTAGAATTTTTTAGAATGTTTGAATCATTTTTAGAATGTTTGAATCGTTTTTAGAATGTTTGAATCGTTTTTAGAATGTTTGAATCCTTTTAGAATGTTTGAATCGTTTTTAGAATGTTTGAATCGTTTTTAGAATGTTTGAATCGTTTTTAGAATGTTTGAATCCTTTTAGAATGTTTGAATCGTTTTTAGAATTTTTTAGAATGTTTGAATCGTTTTTAGAATGTTTGAATCTTTTTTAGAATTTTTTAGAATGTTTGAATCTTTTTTAGAATGTTTGAATCGTTTTTAGAATGTTTGAATCTTTTTAGAATGTTTGAACTTTTTTAGAATGTTTGAATCTTTTTTAGAATTTTTTAGAATGTTTGAATCTTTTTAGAATGTTTGAACTTTTTTAGAATGTTTGAATCGTTTTTAGAATTTTTTAGAATGTTTGAATCTTTTTTAGAATGTTTGAATCGTTTTTAGAATGTTTGAATCGTTTTTAGAATGTTTGAATCGTTTTTAGAATGTTTGAATCCTTTTAGAATGTTTGAATCGTTTTTAGAATTTTTTAGAATGTTTGAATCGTTTTTAGAATGTTTGAATCTTTTTTAGAATTTTTTAGAATGTTTGAATCTTTTTTAGAATGTTTGAATCGTTTTTAGAATGTTTGAATCTTTTTAGAATGTTTGAACTTTTTTAGAATGTTTGAATCTTTTTTAGAATTTTTTAGAATGTTTGAATCTTTTTAGAATGTTTGAACTTTTTTAGAATGTTTGAATCGTTTTTAGAATTTTTTAGAATGTTTGAATCTTTTTAGAATGTTTGAATCGTTTTTAGAATGTTTGAATCGTTTTTAGAATGTTTGAATCGTTTTTAGAATGTTTGAATCGTTTTAAGAATGTTTGAATCGTTTTTAGAATGTTTGAATCGTTTTAAGAATGTTTGAATCCTTTTAGAATGTTTGAATCTTTTTTAGAATGTTTGAATCGTTTTTAGAATGTTTGAATCGTTTTTAGACTTTTTTAGAATGTTTGAATCGTTTTTAGAATGTTTGAATCCTTTTAGAATGTTTGAATCGTTTTTAGAATTTTTTAGAATGTTTGAATCGTTTTTAGAATTTTTTAGAATGTTTGAATCGTTTTTAGAATGTTTGAATCTTTTTTAGAATGTTTGAATCGTTTTTGAATGTTTGAATCGTTTTTAGAATGTTTGAATCGTTTTTAGAATGTTTGAATCTTTTTTAGAATTTTTTAGAATGTTTGAATCTTTTTTAGAATGTTTGAATCGTTTTTGAATGTTTGAATCGTTTTTAGAATGTTTGAATCGTTTTTAGAATGTTTGATCTTTTTAGAATGTTTGATCTTTTTAGAATGTTTGAATCGTTTTTAGAATGTTTGAATCTTTTTTAGAATGTTTGAATCCTTTTAGAATGTTTGAATCGTTTTTAGAATGTTTGATCTTTTTAGAATGTTTGAATCTTTTTTAGAATGTTTGAATCGTTTTTAGAATGTTTGAATCTTTTTTAGAATTTTTTAGAATGTTTGAATCGTTTTTAGAATGTTTGAATCGTTTTTAGAATGTTTGAATCGTTTTTAGAATTTTTTAGAATGTTTGAATCATTTTTAGAATGTTTGAATCGTTTTTAGAATGTTTGAATCGTTTTTAGAATGTTTGAATCGTTTTTAGAATTTTTTAGAATGTTTGAATCATTTTTAGAATGTTTGAATCGTTTTTAGAATGTTTGAATCGTTTTTAGAATGTTTGAATCCTTTTTAGAATGTTTGAATCCTTTTTAGAATGTTTGAATCGTTTTTAGAATGTTTGAATCGTTTTTAGAATGTTTGAATTTTTTTTAGAATTCTTTAGAATGTTTGAATCGTTTTTAGAATGTTTGAATCGTTTTTAGAATGTTTGATCTTTTTAGAATGTTTGAATCGTTTTTAGAATGTTTGAATCTTTTTTAGAATGTTTGAATCCTTTTAGAATGTTTGAATCTTTTTTAGAATGTTTGAATCGTTTTTAGAATGTTTTAATCTTTTTTAGAATTTTTTAGAATGTTTGAATCGTTTTTAGAATGTTTGAATCGTTTTTAGAATGTTTGAATCGTTTTTAGAATGTTTGAATCTTTTTTAGAATGTTTGAATCGTTTTTAGAATGTTTGATCTTTTTAGAATGTTTGATCTTTTTAGAATGTTTGAATCGTTTTTAGAATGTTTGAATCTTTTTTAGAATGTTTGAATCCTTTTAGAATGTTTGAATCGTTTTTAGAATGTTTGATCTTTTTAGAATGTTTGAATCTTTTTTAGAATGTTTGAATCGTTTTTAGAATGTTTGAATCTTTTTTAGAATGTTTGAATCCTTTTAGAATGTTTGAATCGTTTTTAGAATGTTTGATCTTTTTAGAATGTTTGATCTTTTTAGAATGTTTGAATCGTTTTTAGAATGTTTGAATCTTTTTTAGAATGTTTGAATCCTTTTAGAATGTTTGAATCGTTTTTAGAATGTTTGATCTTTTTAGAATGTTTGAATCTTTTTTAGAATGTTTGAATCGTTTTTAGAATGTTTGAATCGTTTTTAGAATGTTTGAATCGTTTTTAGAATGTTTGAATCGTTTTTAGAATGTTTGAATCGTTTTAAGAATGTTTGAATCGTTTTTAGAATGTTTGAATCGTTTTAAGAATGTTTGAATCCTTTTAGAATGTTTGAATCTTTTTTAGAATGTTTGAATCGTTTTTAGAATGTTTGAATCTTTTTTAGAATTTTTTAGAATGTTTGAATCGTTTTTAGAATGTTTGAATCGTTTTTAGAATGTTTGAATCGTTTTTAGAATGTTTGAATCGTTTTAAGAATGTTTGAATCCTTTTAGAATGTTTGAATCTTTTTTAGAATTTTTTAGAATGTTTGAATCGTTTTTAGAATGTTTGAATCGTTTTTAGAATGTTTGAATCCTTTTAGAATGTTTGAACTTTTTTATAATGTTTGAATCGTTTTTAGAATGTTTGAATCGTTTTTAGACTTTTTTAGAATGTTTGAATCGTTTTTAGAATGTTTGAATCCTTTTAGAATGTTTGAATCGTTTTTAGAATTTTTTAGAATGTTTGAATCGTTTTTAGAATGTTTGAATCTTTTTTAGAATTTTTTAGAATGTTTGAATCTTTTTTAGAATGTTTGAATCGTTTTTGAATGTTTGAATCTTTTTTAGAATGTTTGAATCGTTTTTAGAATGTTTGAATCGTTTTTAGAATTTTTTAGAATGTTTGAATCGTTTTTAGAATGTTTGAATCTTTTTTAGAATTTTTTAGAATGTTTGAATCTTTTTTAGAATGTTTGAATCGTTTTTGAATGTTTGAATCTTTTTTAGAATGTTTGAATCGTTTTTAGAATGTTTGAATCTTTTTTAGAATTTTTTAGAATGTTTGAATCTTTTTTAGAATGTTTGAATCGTTTTTGAATGTTTGAATCGTTTTTAGAATGTTTGAATCGTTTTTGAATATTTGAATCGTTTTTAGAATGTTTGAATTTTTTTTAGAATTCTTTAGAATGTTTGAATCGTTTTTAGAATGTTTGAATCGTTTTTAGAATGTTTGATCTTTTTAGAATGTTTGAATCGTTTTTAGAATGTTTGAATCTTTTTTAGAATGTTTGAATCCTTTTAGAATGTTTGAATCTTTTTTAGAATGTTTGAATCGTTTTTAGAATGTTTTAATCTTTTTTAGAATTTTTTAGAATGTTTGAATCGTTTTTAGAATGTTTGAATCGTTTTTAGAATGTTTGAATCGTTTTTAGAATGTTTGAATCTTTTTTAGAATGTTTGAATCGTTTTTAGAATGTTTGATCTTTTTAGAATGTTTGATCTTTTTAGAATGTTTGAATCGTTTTTAGAATGTTTGAATCTTTTTTAGAATGTTTGAATCCTTTTAGAATGTTTGAATCGTTTTTAGAATGTTTGATCTTTTTAGAATGTTTGAATCTTTTTTAGAATGTTTGAATCGTTTTTAGAATGTTTGAATCTTTTTTAGAATTTTTTAGAATGTTTGAATCGTTTTTAGAATGTTTGAATCGTTTTTAGAATGTTTGAATCGTTTTTAGAATTTTTTAGAATGTTTGAATCATTTTTAGAATGTTTGAATCGTTTTTAGAATGTTTGAATCGTTTTTAGAATGTTTGAATCGTTTTTAGAATGTTTGAATCGTTTTTAGAATGTTTGAATCGTTTTAAGAATGTTTGAATCGTTTTTAGAATGTTTGAATCGTTTTAAGAATGTTTGAATCCTTTTAGAATGTTTGAATCTTTTTTAGAATGTTTGAATCGTTTTTAGAATGTTTGAATCTTTTTTAGAATTTTTTAGAATGTTTGAATCGTTTTTAGAATGTTTGAATCGTTTTTAGAATGTTTGAATCGTTTTTAGAATGTTTGAATCGTTTTAAGAATGTTTGAATCCTTTTAGAATGTTTGAATCTTTTTTAGAATTTTTTAGAATGTTTGAATCGTTTTTAGAATGTTTGAATCGTTTTTAGAATGTTTGAATCCTTTTAGAATGTTTGAACTTTTTTATAATGTTTGAATCGTTTTTAGAATGTTTGAATCGTTTTTAGACTTTTTTAGAATGTTTGAATCGTTTTTAGAATGTTTGAATCCTTTTAGAATGTTTGAATCGTTTTTAGAATTTTTTAGAATGTTTGAATCGTTTTTAGAATGTTTGAATCTTTTTTAGAATTTTTTAGAATGTTTGAATCTTTTTTAGAATGTTTGAATCGTTTTTGAATGTTTGAATCTTTTTTAGAATGTTTGAATCGTTTTTAGAATGTTTGAATCTTTTTTAGAATTTTTTAGAATGTTTGAATCTTTTTTAGAATGTTTGAATCGTTTTTGAATGTTTGAATCGTTTTTAGAATGTTTGAATCGTTTTTGAATATTTGAATCGTTTTTAGAATGTTTGAATCGTTTTTAGAATGTTTGATCTTTTTAGAATGTTTGATCTTTTTAGAATGTTTGAATTGTTTTTAGAATGTTTGAATCTTTTTTAGAATGTTTGAATCCTTTTAGAATGTTTGAATCGTTTTTAGAATGTTTGATCTTTTTAGAATGTTTGATCTTTTTAGAATGTTTGAATCGTTTTTAGAATGTTTGAATCTTTTTTAGAATGTTTGAATCCTTTTAGAATGTTTGAATCTTTTTAGAATGTTTGAATCGTTTTAAGAATGTTTGAATCCTTTTAGAATGTTTGAATCGTTTTTAGAATGTTTGAATCGTTTTTAGAATGTTTGAATCGTTTTTAGAATGTTTGAATCGTTTTTAGAATGTTTGAATCGTTTTTAGAATGTTTGAATCGTTTTTAGAATTTTTTAGAATGTTTGAATCATTTTTAGAATGTTTGAATCGTTTTTAGAATGTTTGAATCGTTTTTAGAATGTTTGAATCTTTTTTAGAATTTTTTAGAATGTTTGAATCTTTTTTAGAATGTTTGAATCGTTTTTGAATGTTTGAATCGTTTTTAGAATGTTTGAATCGTTTTTGAATGTTTGAATCGTTTTTAGAATGTTTGAATCGTTTTTAGAATGTTTGATCTTTTTAGAATGTTTGATCTTTTTAGAATGTTTGAATCATTTTTAGAATGTTTGAATCGTTTTTAGAATGTTTGAATCGTTTTTAGAATGTTTGAATCTTTTTTAGAATGTTTGAATCCTTTTAGAATGTTTGAATCTTTTTAGAATGTTTGAATCGTTTTAAGAATGTTTGAATCCTTTTAGAATGTTTGAATCGTTTTTAGAATGTTTGAATCGTTTTTAGAATGTTTGAATCGTTTTTAGAATGTTTGAATCGTTTTTAGAATGTTTGAATCGTTTTTAGAATGTTTGAATCGTTTTTAGAATTTTTTAGAATGTTTGAATCATTTTTAGAATGTTTGAATCGTTTTTAGAATGTTTGAATCGTTTTTAGAATGTTTGAATCTTTTTTAGAATTTTTTAGAATGTTTGAATCTTTTTTAGAATGTTTGAATCGTTTTTGAATGTTTGAATCGTTTTTAGAATGTTTGAATCGTTTTTGAATGTTTGAATCGTTTTTAGAATGTTTGAATCGTTTTTAGAATGTTTGATCTTTTTAGAATGTTTGATCTTTTTAGAATGTTTGAATCATTTTTAGAATGTTTGAATCGTTTTTAGAATGTTTGAATCGTTTTTAGAATGTTTGAATCTTTTTTAGAATGTTTGAATCCTTTTAGAATGTTTGAATCTTTTTAGAATGTTTGAATCGTTTTAAGAATGTTTGAATCCTTTTAGAATGTTTGAATCGTTTTTAGAATGTTTGAATCGTTTTTAGAATGTTTGAATCGTTTTTAGAATGTTTGAATCGTTTTTAGAATGTTTGAATCGTTTTTAGAATGTTTGAATCGTTTTTAGAATTTTTTAGAATGTTTGAATCATTTTTAGAATGTTTGAATCGTTTTTAGAATGTTTGAATCGTTTTTAGAATGTTTGAATCTTTTTTAGAATTTTTTAGAATGTTTGAATCTTTTTTAGAATGTTTGAATCGTTTTTGAATGTTTGAATCGTTTTTAGAATGTTTGAATCGTTTTTGAATGTTTGAATCGTTTTTAGAATGTTTGAATCGTTTTTAGAATGTTTGATCTTTTTAGAATGTTTGATCTTTTTAGAATGTTTGAATTGTTTTTAGAATGTTTGAATCTTTTTTAGAATGTTTGAATCCTTTTAGAATGTTTGAATCGTTTTTAGAATGTTTGATCTTTTTAGAATGTTTGATCTTTTTAGAATGTTTGAATCGTTTTTAGAATGTTTGAATCTTTTTTAGAATGTTTGAATCCTTTTAGAATGTTTGAATCTTTTTAGAATGTTTGAATCGTTTTTAGAATGTTTGAATCGTTTTTAGAATGTTTGAATCTTTTTTAGAATTTTTTAGAATGTTTGAATCGTTTTTAGAATGTTTGAATCGTTTTTAGAATGTTTGAATCGTTTTTAGAATTTTTTAGAATGTTTGAATCATTTTTAGAATGTTTGAATCGTTTTTAGAATGTTTGAATCGTTTTTAGAATGTTTGAATCGTTTTTAGAATGTTTGAATCGTTTTAGAATGTTTGAATCGTTTTTAGAATGTTTGAATCGTTTTTAGAATGTTTGAATCGTTTTTAGAATTTTTTAGAATGTTTGAATCATTTTTAGAATGTTTGAATCGTTTTTAGAATGTTTGAATCGTTTTTAGAATGTTTGAATCCTTTTTAGAATGTTTGAATCGTTTTTAGAATGTTTGAATCCTTTTAGAATGTTTGAATCGTTTTTAGAATGTTTGATCTTTTTAGAATGTTTGATCTTTTTAGAATGTTTGAATCGTTTTTAGAATGTTTGAATCTTTTTTAGAATGTTTGAATCCTTTTAGAATGTTTGAATCTTTTTAGAATGTTTGAATCGTTTTTAGAATGTTTGAATCGTTTTTGAATGTTTGAATCGTTTTTAGAATGTTTGAATCGTTTTTAGAATGTTTGATCTTTTTAGAATGTTTGATCTTTTTAGAATGTTTGAATTGTTTTTAGAATGTTTGAATCTTTTTTAGAATGTTTGAATCCTTTTAGAATGTTTGAATCGTTTTTAGAATGTTTGAATCTTTTTTAGAATGTTTGAATCCTTTTTAGAATGTTTGAATCGTTTTTAGAATGTTTGAATCGTTTTTAGAATGTTTGAATCTTTTTTAGAATGTTTGAATCATTTTTGAATGTTTGAATCGTTTTTAGAATGTTTGAATCTTTTTTAGAATTTTTTAGAATGTTTGAATCGTTTTTAGAATGTTTGAATCTTTTTAGAATGTTTGAATCGTTTTAGAATGTTTGAATCATTTTAGAATGTTTGAATCATTTTAGAATGTTTGAATCGTTTTTAGAATGTTTGAATCTTTTTTAGAATGTTTGAATCTTTTTTAGAATTCTTTAGAATGTTTGAATCGTTTTTAGAATGTTTGAATCATTTTAGAATGTTTGAATCGTTTTTAGAATGTTTGATCTTTTTAGAATGTTTGATCTTTTTAGAATGTTTGAATCGTTTTTAGAATGTTTGAATCCTTTTAGAATGTTTGAATCGTTTTTAGAATTTTTTAGAATGTTTGAATCATTTTTAGAATGTTTGAACTTTTTTAGAATGTTTGAATCGTTTTTAGAATGTTTGAATCGTTTTTAGAATGTTTGAATCGTTTTTAGAATGTTTGAATCGTTTTAAGAATGTTTGAATCGTTTTTAGAATGTTTGAATCGTTTTAAGAATGTTTGAATCCTTTTAGAATGTTTGAATCTTTTTTAGAATTTTTTAGAATGTTTGAATCGTTTTTAGAATGTTTGAATCGTTTTTAGAATGTTTGAATCGTTTTTAGAATGTTTGAATCCTTTTAGAATGTTTGAATCGTTTTTAGAATTTTTTAGAATGTTTGAATCGTTTTTAGAATGTTTGAATCTTTTTTAGAATTTTTTAGAATGTTTGAATCTTTTTTAGAATGTTTGAATCGTTTTTGAATGTTTGAATCTTTTTTAGAATGTTTGAATCGTTTTTAGAATGTTTGATCTTTTTAGAATGTTTGAATCCTTTTAGAATGTTTGAATCGTTTTTAGAATGTTTGAATCTTTTTTAGAATGTTTGAATCCTTTTAGAATGTTTGAATCGTTTTTAGAATGTTTGAATCTTTTTTAGAATGTTTGAATCCTTTTAGAATGTTTGAATCGTTTTTAGAATGTTTGATCTTTTTAGAATGTTTGATCTTTTTAGAATGTTTGAATCGTTTTTAGAATGTTTGAATCTTTTTTAGAATGTTTGAATCCTTTTAGAATGTTTGAATCGTTTTTAGAATGTTTGAATCGTTTTTAGAATGTTTGAATCTTTTTTAGAATTTTTTAGAATGTTTGAATCGTTTTTAGAATGTTTGAATCGTTTTTAGAATGTTTGAATCGTTTTTAGAATTTTTTAGAATGTTTGAATCATTTTTAGAATGTTTGAATCGTTTTTAGAATGTTTGAATCGTTTTTAGAATGTTTGAATCGTTTTTAGAATGTTTGAATCGTTTTTAGAATTTTTTAGAATGTTTGAATCATTTTTAGAATGTTTGAATCGTTTTTAGAATGTTTGAATCGTTTTTAGAATGTTTGAATCGTTTTTAGAATTTTTTAGAATGTTTGAATCATTTTTAGAATGTTTGAATCGTTTTTAGAATGTTTGAATCGTTTTTAGAATGTTTGAATCGTTTTTAGAATGTTTGAATCCTTTTTAGAATGTTTGAATCGTTTTTAGAATGTTTGAATCGTTTTTAGAATGTTTGATCTTTTTAGAATGTTTGAATCGTTTTTAGAATGTTTGAATCTTTTTTAGAATGTTTGAATCCTTTTTAGAATGTTTGAATCGTTTTTAGAATGTTTGAATCGTTTTTAGAATGTTTGAATCTTTTTTAGAATGTTTGAATCATTTTTGAATGTTTGAATCGTTTTTAGAATGTTTGAATCTTTTTTAGAATTTTTTAGAATGTTTGAATCGTTTTTAGAATGTTTGAATCTTTTTAGAATGTTTGAATCGTTTTTAGAATGTTTGAATCCTTTTTAGAATGTTTGAATCGTTTTTAGAATGTTTGAATCGTTTTTAGAATGTTTGATCTTTTTAGAATGTTTGAATCGTTTTTAGAATGTTTGAATCTTTTTTAGAATGTTTGAATCTTTTTTAGAATTCTTTAGAATGTTTGAATCGTTTTTAGAATGTTTGAATCATTTTAGAATGTTTGAATCGTTTTTAGAATGTTTGATCTTTTTAGAATGTTTGATCTTTTTAGAATGTTTGAATCGTTTTTAGAATGTTTGAATCCTTTTAGAATGTTTGAATCGTTTTTAGAATTTTTTAGAATGTTTGAATCATTTTTAGAATGTTTGAATCGTTTTAGAATGTTTGAATCGTTTTTAGAATGTTTGAATCCTTTTTAGAATGTTTGAATCCTTTTTAGAATGTTTGAATCGTTTTTAGAATGTTTGAATCGTTTTTAGAATGTTTGAATTTTTTTTAGAATTCTTTAGAATGTTTGAATCGTTTTTAGAATGTTTGAATCGTTTTTAGAATGTTTGAATCTTTTTTAGAATTTTTTAGAATGTTTGAATCGTTTTTAGAATGTTTGAATCGTTTTTAGAATGTTTGAATCGTTTTTAGAATTTTTTAGAATGTTTGAATCATTTTTAGAATGTTTGAACTTTTTTAGAATGTTTGAATCGTTTTTAGAATGTTTGAATCGTTTTTAGAATGTTTGAATCGTTTTTAGAATGTTTGAATCGTTTTTAGAATGTTTGAATCCTTTTAGAATGTTTGAATCGTTTTTAGAATTTTTTAGAATGTTTGAATCGTTTTTAGAATGTTTGAATCTTTTTTAGAATTTTTTAGAATGTTTGAATCTTTTTTAGAATGTTTGAATCGTTTTTGAATGTTTGAATCTTTTTTAGAATGTTTGAATCGTTTTTAGAATGTTTGATCTTTTTAGAATGTTTGATCTTTTTAGAATGTTTGAATCGTTTTTAGAATGTTTGAATCTTTTTTAGAATGTTTGAATCCTTTTAGAATGTTTGAATCGTTTTTAGAATGTTTGAATCGTTTTTAGAATGTTTGAATCTTTTTTAGAATTTTTTAGAATGTTTGAATCGTTTTTAGAATGTTTGAATCGTTTTTAGAATGTTTGAATCGTTTTTAGAATTTTTTAGAATGTTTGAATCATTTTTAGAATGTTTGAATCGTTTTTAGAATGTTTGAATCGTTTTTAGAATGTTTGAATCGTTTTTAGAATGTTTGAATCGTTTTTAGAATTTTTTAGAATGTTTGAATCATTTTTAGAATGTTTGAATCGTTTTTAGAATGTTTGAATCGTTTTTAGAATGTTTGAATCGTTTTTAGAATTTTTTAGAATGTTTGAATCATTTTTAGAATGTTTGAATCGTTTTTAGAATGTTTGAATCGTTTTTAGAATGTTTGAATCGTTTTTAGAATGTTTGAATCCTTTTTAGAATGTTTGAATCGTTTTTAGAATGTTTGAATCGTTTTTAGAATGTTTGATCTTTTTAGAATGTTTGAATCGTTTTTAGAATGTTTGAATCTTTTTTAGAATGTTTGAATCCTTTTTAGAATGTTTGAATCGTTTTTAGAATGTTTGAATCGTTTTTAGAATGTTTGAATCTTTTTTAGAATGTTTGAATCATTTTTGAATGTTTGAATCGTTTTTAGAATGTTTGAATCTTTTTTAGAATTTTTTAGAATGTTTGAATCGTTTTTAGAATGTTTGAATCTTTTTAGAATGTTTGAATCGTTTTAGAATGTTTGAATCATTTTAGAATGTTTGAATCATTTTAGAATGTTTGAATCGTTTTTAGAATGTTTGAATCTTTTTTAGAATGTTTGAATCTTTTTTAGAATTCTTTAGAATGTTTGAATCGTTTTTAGAATGTTTGAATCATTTTAGAATGTTTGAATCGTTTTTAGAATGTTTGATCTTTTTAGAATGTTTGATCTTTTTAGAATGTTTGAATCGTTTTTAGAATGTTTGAATCCTTTTAGAATGTTTGAATCGTTTTTAGAATTTTTTAGAATGTTTGAATCATTTTTAGAATGTTTGAATCGTTTTAGAATGTTTGAATCGTTTTTAGAATGTTTGAATCCTTTTTAGAATGTTTGAATCCTTTTTAGAATGTTTGAATCGTTTTTAGAATTTTTTAGAATGTTTGAATCATTTTTAGAATGTTTGAATCGTTTTTAGAATGTTTGATCTTTTTAGAATGTTTGATCTTTTTAGAATGTTTGAATCGTTTTTAGAATGTTTGAATTTTTTTTAGAATTCTTTAGAATGTTTGAATCGTTTTTAGAATGTTTGAATCGTTTTTAGAATGTTTGAATCTTTTTTAGAATTTTTTAGAATGTTTGAATCGTTTTTAGAATGTTTGAATCGTTTTTAGAATGTTTGAATCGTTTTTAGAATTTTTTAGAATGTTTGAATCATTTTTAGAATGTTTGAACTTTTTTAGAATGTTTGAATCGTTTTTAGAATGTTTGAATCGTTTTTAGAATGTTTGAATCGTTTTTAGAATGTTTGAATCGTTTTAAGAATGTTTGAATCGTTTTTAGAATGTTTGAATCGTTTTAAGAATGTTTGAATCCTTTTAGAATGTTTGAATCTTTTTTAGAATTTTTTAGAATGTTTGAATCGTTTTTAGAATGTTTGAATCGTTTTTAGAATGTTTGAATCGTTTTTAGAATGTTTGAATCCTTTTAGAATGTTTGAATCGTTTTTAGAATTTTTTAGAATGTTTGAATCGTTTTTAGAATGTTTGAATCTTTTTTAGAATTTTTTAGAATGTTTGAATCTTTTTTAGAATGTTTGAATCGTTTTTGAATGTTTGAATCTTTTTTAGAATGTTTGAATCGTTTTTAGAATGTTTGATCTTTTTAGAATGTTTGAATCCTTTTAGAATGTTTGAATCGTTTTTAGAATGTTTGAATCTTTTTTAGAATGTTTGAATCCTTTTAGAATGTTTGAATCGTTTTTAGAATGTTTGAATCGTTTTTAGAATGTTTGAATCCTTTTAGAATGTTTGAATCTTTTTTAGAATGTTTGAATCGTTTTTAGAATGTTTGAATCGTTTTTAGAATGTTTGAATCGTTTTTAGAATGTTTGAATCGTTTTTAGAATGTTTGAATCGTTTTTAGAATGTTTGAATCCTTTTAGAATGTTTGAACTTTTTTATAATGTTTGAATCGTTTTTAGAATGTTTGAATCGTTTTTAGACTTTTTTAGAATGTTTGAATCGTTTTTAGAATGTTTGAATCCTTTTAGAATGTTTGAATCGTTTTTAGAATTTTTTAGAATGTTTGAATCGTTTTTAGAATGTTTGAATCTTTTTTAGAATTTTTTAGAATGTTTGAATCTTTTTTAGAATGTTTGAATCGTTTTTGAATGTTTGAATCTTTTTTAGAATGTTTGAATCGTTTTTAGAATGTTTGAATCTTTTTTAGAATTTTTTAGAATGTTTGAATCTTTTTTAGAATGTTTGAATCGTTTTTGAATGTTTGAATCGTTTTTAGAATGTTTGAATCGTTTTTGAATGTTTGAATCGTTTTTAGAATGTTTGAATCGTTTTTACAATGTTTGATCTTTTTAGAATGTTTGATCTTTTTAGAATGTTTGAATTGTTTTTAGAATGTTTGAATCTTTTTTAGAATGTTTGAATCCTTTTAGAATGTTTGAATCGTTTTTAGAATGTTTGATCTTTTTAGAATGTTTGATCTTTTTAGAATGTTTGAATCGTTTTTAGAATGTTTGAATCTTTTTTAGAATGTTTGAATCCTTTTAGAATGTTTGAATCTTTTTAGAATGTTTGAATCGTTTTAAGAATGTTTGAATCCTTTTAGAATGTTTGAATCGTTTTTAGAATGTTTGAATCGTTTTTAGAATGTTTGAATCCTTTTAGAATGTTTGAATCTTTTTTAGAATGTTTGAATCGTTTTTAGAATGTTTGAATCTTTTTTAGAATTTTTTAGAATGTTTGAATCGTTTTTAGAATGTTTGAATCGTTTTTAGAATGTTTGAATCGTTTTTAGAATTTTTTAGAATGTTTGAATCATTTTTAGAATGTTTGAATCGTTTTTAGAATGTTTGAATCGTTTTTAGAATGTTTGAATCGTTTTTAGAATGTTTGAATCGTTTTTAGAATTTTTTAGAATGTTTGAATCATTTTTAGAATGTTTGAATCGTTTTAGAATGTTTGAATCGTTTTTAGAATGTTTGAATCCTTTTTAGAATGTTTGAATCCTTTTTAGAATGTTTGAATCGTTTTTAGAATTTTTTAGAATGTTTGAATCATTTTTAGAATGTTTGAATCGTTTTTAGAATGTTTGATCTTTTTAGAATGTTTGATCTTTTTAGAATGTTTGAATCCTTTTTAGAATGTTTGAATCCTTTTTAGAATGTTTGAATCGTTTTTAGAATTTTTTAGAATGTTTGAATCATTTTTAGAATGTTTGAATCGTTTTTAGAATGTTTGATCTTTTTAGAATGTTTGATCTTTTTAGAATGTTTGAATCGTTTTTAGAATGTTTGAATCTTTTTTAGAATGTTTGAATCCTTTTAGAATGTTTGAATCGTTTTTAGAATGTTTGATCTTTTTAGAATGTTTGATCTTTTTAGAATGTTTGAATCTTTTTTAGAATGTTTGAATCGTTTTTAGAATGTTTGAATCGTTTTTAGAATGTTTGAATCGTTTTTAGAATTTTTTAGAATGTTTGAATCATTTTTAGAATGTTTGAACTTTTTTAGAATGTTTGAATCGTTTTTAGAATGTTTGAATCGTTTTTAGAATGTTTGAATCGTTTTTAGAATGTTTGAATCGTTTTAAGAATGTTTGAATCGTTTTTAGAATGTTTGAATCGTTTTAAGAATGTTTGAATCCTTTTAGAATGTTTGAATCTTTTTTAGAATTTTTTAGAATGTTTGAATCGTTTTTAGAATGTTTGAATCGTTTTTAGAATGTTTGAATCGTTTTTAGAATGTTTGAATCCTTTTAGAATGTTTGAATCGTTTTTAGAATTTTTTAGAATGTTTGAATCGTTTTTAGAATGTTTGAATCTTTTTTAGAATTTTTTAGAATGTTTGAATCTTTTTTAGAATGTTTGAATCGTTTTTGAATGTTTGAATCTTTTTTAGAATGTTTGAATCGTTTTTAGAATGTTTGATCTTTTTAGAATGTTTGAATCCTTTTAGAATGTTTGAATCGTTTTTAGAATGTTTGAATCTTTTTTAGAATGTTTGAATCCTTTTAGAATGTTTGAATCGTTTTTAGAATGTTTGAATCGTTTTTAGAATGTTTGAATCCTTTTAGAATGTTTGAATCTTTTTTAGAATGTTTGAATCGTTTTTAGAATGTTTGAATCTTTTTTAGAATGTTTGAATCATTTTTAGAATTCTTTAGAATGTTTGAATCGTTTTTAGAATGTTTGAATCGTTTTTAGAATGTTTGAATCGTTTTTAGAATGTTTGAATCGTTTTTAGAATGTTTGAATCGTTTTTAGAATGTTTGAATCCTTTTAGAATGTTTGAACTTTTTTATAATGTTTGAATCGTTTTTAGAATGTTTGAATCGTTTTTAGACTTTTTTAGAATGTTTGAATCGTTTTTAGAATGTTTGAATCCTTTTAGAATGTTTGAATCGTTTTTAGAATTTTTTAGAATGTTTGAATCTTTTTTAGAATGTTTGAATCGTTTTTGAATGTTTGAATCTTTTTTAGAATGTTTGAATCGTTTTTAGAATGTTTGAATCTTTTTTAGAATTTTTTAGAATGTTTGAATCTTTTTTAGAATGTTTGAATCGTTTTTGAATGTTTGAATCGTTTTTAGAATGTTTGAATCGTTTTTGAATGTTTGAATCGTTTTTAGAATGTTTGAATCGTTTTTACAATGTTTGATCTTTTTAGAATGTTTGATCTTTTTAGAATGTTTGAATTGTTTTTAGAATGTTTGAATCTTTTTTAGAATGTTTGAATCCTTTTAGAATGTTTGAATCGTTTTTAGAATGTTTGATCTTTTTAGAATGTTTGATCTTTTTAGAATGTTTGAATCGTTTTTAGAATGTTTGAATCTTTTTTAGAATGTTTGAATCCTTTTAGAATGTTTGAATCTTTTTAGAATGTTTGAATCGTTTTAAGAATGTTTGAATCCTTTTAGAATGTTTGAATCGTTTTTAGAATGTTTGAATCGTTTTTAGAATGTTTGAATCCTTTTAGAATGTTTGAATCTTTTTTAGAATGTTTGAATCGTTTTTAGAATGTTTGAATCTTTTTTAGAATTTTTTAGAATGTTTGAATCGTTTTTAGAATGTTTGAATCGTTTTTAGAATGTTTGAATCGTTTTTAGAATTTTTTAGAATGTTTGAATCATTTTTAGAATGTTTGAATCGTTTTTAGAATGTTTGAATCGTTTTTAGAATTTTTTAGAATGTTTGAATCATTTTTAGAATGTTTGAATCGTTTTTAGAATGTTTGAATCGTTTTTAGAATGTTTGAATCCTTTTTAGAATGTTTGAATCCTTTTTAGAATGTTTGAATCGTTTTTAGAATGTTTGAATCGTTTTTAGAATGTTTGATCTTTTTAGAATGTTTGAATCGTTTTTAGAATGTTTGAATCTTTTTTAGAATGTTTGAATCCTTTTAGAATGTTTGAATCGTTTTTAGAATGTTTGAATCGTTTTTAGAATGTTTGAATCTTTTTTAGAATTTTTTAGAATGTTTGAATCGTTTTTAGAATGTTTGAATCGTTTTTAGAATGTTTGAATCGTTTTTAGAATGTTTGAATCTTTTTTAGAATGTTTGAATCCTTTTTAGAATGTTTGAATCGTTTTTAGAATGTTTGAATCGTTTTTAGAATGTTTGAATCGTTTTTAGAATGTTTGAATCGTTTTTAGAATGTTTGAATCTTTTTAGAATGTTTGAATCATTTTAGAATGTTTGAATCATTTTAGAATGTTTGAATCGTTTTTAGAATGTTTGAATCTTTTTAGAATGTTTGAATCGTTTTAGAATGTTTGAATCATTTTAGAATGTTTGAATCATTTTAGAATGTTTGAATCGTTTTTAGAATGTTTGAATCTTTTTTAGAATTTTTTAGAATGTTTGAATCGTTTTTAGAATGTTTGAATCGTTTTTAGAATGTTTGAATCGTTTTTAGAATGTTTGAATCTTTTTTAGAATGTTTGAATCGTTTTAAGAATGTTTGAATCCTTTTAGAATGTTTGAATCGTTTTTAGAATGTTTGAATCTTTTTAGAATGTTTGAATCATTTTAGAATGTTTGAATCATTTTAGAATGTTTGAATCGTTTTTAGAATGTTTGAATCTTTTTAGAATGTTTGAATCGTTTTAGAATGTTTGAATCATTTTAGAATGTTTGAATCATTTTAGAATGTTTGAATCGTTTTTAGAATGTTTGAATCTTTTTTAGAATGTTTGAATCTTTTTTAGAATTCTTTAGAATGTTTGAATCGTTTTTAGAATGTTTGAATCGTTTTTAGAATGTTTGAATCTTTTTAGAATGTTTGAATCGTTTTTAGAATGTTTGATCTATTTAGAATGTTTGAATCGTTTTTAGAATGTTTGAATCTTTTTTAGAATGTTTGAATCCTTTTAGAATGTTTGAATCGTTTTTAGAATGTTTGAATCGTTTTAAGAATGTTTGAATCGTTTTAGAATGTTTGAATCGTTTTTAGAATGTTTGAATCGTTTTTAGAATGTTTGAATCGTTTTTAGAATGTTTGAATCTTTTTTAGAATGTTTGAATCCTTTTTAGAATGTTTGAATCGTTTTTAGAATGTTTGAATCGTTTTTAGAATGTTTGAATCTTTTTTAGAATGTTTGAATCATTTTTGAATGTTTGAATCGTTTTAAGAATGTTTGAATCCTTTTAGAATGTTTGAATCGTTTTTAGAATGTTTGAATCGTTTTTAGAATGTTTGAATCCTTTTAGAATGTTTGAATCTTTTTTAGAATGTTTGAATCGTTTTTAGAATGTTTGAATCTTTTTTAGAATTTTTTAGAATGTTTGAATCGTTTTTAGAATGTTTGAATCTTTTTTAGAATTTTTTAGAATGTTTGAATCGTTTTTAGAATGTTTGAATCGTTTTTAGAATGTTTGAATCTTTTTTAGAATGTTTGAATCGTTTTAAGAATGTTTGAATCCTTTTAGAATGTTTGAATCGTTTTTAGAATGTTTGAATCTTTTTAGAATGTTTGAATCATTTTAGAATGTTTGAATCATTTTAGAATGTTTGAATCGTTTTTAGAATGTTTGAATCTTTTTAGAATGTTTGAATCGTTTTTAGAATGTTTGAATCTTTTTAGAATGTTTGAATCGTTTTAGAATGTTTGAATCATTTTAGAATGTTTGAATCATTTTAGAATGTTTGAATCGTTTTTAGAATGTTTGAATCTTTTTTAGAATGTTTGAATCTTTTTTAGAATTCTTTAGAATGTTTGAATCGTTTTTAGAATGTTTGAATCGTTTTAGAATGTTTGAATCGTTTTTAGAATGTTTGAATCGTTTTTAGAATGTTTGAATCGTTTTTAGAATGTTTGAATCGTTTTTGAATGTTTGAATCGTTTTAAGAATGTTTGAATCGTTTTAGAATGTTTGAATCGTTTTTAGAATGTTTGAATCGTTTTTAGAATGTTTGAATCGTTTTTAGAATGTTTGAATCTTTTTTAGAATGTTTGAATCGTTTTAGAATGTTTGAATCGTTTTAGAATGTTTGAATCATTTTAGAATGTTTGAATCATTTTAGAATGTTTGAATCGTTTTTAGAATGTTTGAATCTTTTTTAGAATGTTTGAATCTTTTTTAGAATTCTTTAGAATGTTTGAATCGTTTTTAGAATGTTTGAATCGTTTTTAGAATGTTTGAATCGTTTTTGAATGTTTGAATCGTTTTAAGAATGTTTGAATCGTTTTAGAATGTTTGAATCGTTTTTAGAATGTTTGAATCGTTTTTAGAATGTTTGAATCGTTTTTAGAATGTTTGAATCTTTTTTAGAATGTTTGAATCGTTTTAGAATGTTTGAATCGTTTTAGAATGTTTGAATCGTTTTAAGAATGTTTGAATCTTTTTTAGAATGTTTGAATCCTTTTAGAATGTTTGAATCTTTTTAGAATGTTTGAATCGTTTTAAGAATGTTTGAATCCTTTTAGAATGTTTGAATCGTTTTTAGAATGTTTGAATCGTTTTTAGAATGTTTGAATCCTTTTAGAATGTTTGAATCTTTTTTAGAATGTTTGAATCGTTTTTAGAATGTTTGAATCTTTTTTAGAATTTTTTAGAATGTTTGAATCGTTTTTAGAATGTTTGAATCGTTTTTAGAATGTTTGAATCGTTTTTGAATGTTTGAATCGTTTTTAGAATGTTTGAATCGTTTTTGAATGTTTGAATCGTTTTTAGAATGTTTGAATCGTTTTAAGAATGTTTGAATCGTTTTAGAATGTTTGAATCGTTTTTAGAATGTTTGAATCTTTTTTAGAATGTTTGAATCTTTTTAGAATGTTTGAATCATTTTAGAATGTTTGAATCATTTTAGAATGTTTGAATCGTTTTTAGAATGTTTGAATCTTTTTAGAATGTTTGAATCGTTTTAGAATGTTTGAATCATTTTAGAATGTTTGAATCATTTTAGAATGTTTGAATCGTTTTTAGAATGTTTGAATCTTTTTTAGAATGTTTGAATCTTTTTTAGAATTCTTTAGAATGTTTGAATCGTTTTTAGAATGTTTGAATCGTTTTAGAATGTTTGAATCGTTTTTAGAATGTTTGAATCGTTTTTAGAATGTTTGAATCGTTTTTAGAATGTTTGAATCGTTTTTAGAATGTTTGAATCTTTTTTAGAATGTTTGAATCTTTTTTAGAATTCTTTAGAATGTTTGAATCGTTTTTAGAATGTTTGAATCGTTTTTAGAATGTTTGAATCGTTTTTGAATGTTTGAATCGTTTTAAGAATGTTTGAATCGTTTTAGAATGTTTGAATCGTTTTTAGAATGTTTGAATCGTTTTTAGAATGTTTGAATCGTTTTTAGAATGTTTGAATCTTTTTTAGAATGTTTGAATCGTTTTAGAATGTTTGAATCGTTTTAGAATGTTTGAATCGTTTTAAGAATGTTTGAATCTTTTTTAGAATGTTTGAATCCTTTTAGAATGTTTGAATCTTTTTAGAATGTTTGAATCGTTTTAAGAATGTTTGAATCCTTTTAGAATGTTTGAATCGTTTTTAGAATGTTTGAATCGTTTTTAGAATGTTTGAATCCTTTTAGAATGTTTGAATCTTTTTTAGAATGTTTGAATCGTTTTTAGAATGTTTGAATCTTTTTTAGAATTTTTTAGAATGTTTGAATCGTTTTTAGAATGTTTGAATCGTTTTTAGAATGTTTGAATCGTTTTTGAATGTTTGAATCGTTTTTAGAATGTTTGAATCGTTTTTGAATGTTTGAATCGTTTTTAGAATGTTTGAATCGTTTTAAGAATGTTTGAATCGTTTTAGAATGTTTGAATCGTTTTTAGAATGTTTGAATCTTTTTTAGAATGTTTGAATCTTTTTAGAATGTTTGAATCATTTTAGAATGTTTGAATCATTTTAGAATGTTTGAATCGTTTTTAGAATGTTTGAATCTTTTTAGAATGTTTGAATCGTTTTAGAATGTTTGAATCATTTTAGAATGTTTGAATCATTTTAGAATGTTTGAATCGTTTTTAGAATGTTTGAATCTTTTTTAGAATGTTTGAATCTTTTTTAGAATTCTTTAGAATGTTTGAATCGTTTTTAGAATGTTTGAATCGTTTTAGAATGTTTGAATCGTTTTTAGAATGTTTGAATCGTTTTTAGAATGTTTGAATCGTTTTTAGAATGTTTGAATCGTTTTTGAATGTTTGAATCGTTTTAAGAATGTTTGAATCGTTTTAGAATGTTTGAATCGTTTTTAGAATGTTTGAATCGTTTTTAGAATGTTTGAATCGTTTTTGAATGTTTGAATCTTTTTTAGAATGTTTGAATCGTTTTAGAATGTTTGAATCGTTTTAGAATGTTTGAATCTTTTTTAGAATGTTTGAATCGTTTTTAGAATGTTTGAATCTTTTTTAGAATTTTTTAGAATGTTTGAATCGTTTTTAGAATGTTTGAATCGTTTTTAGAATGTTTGAATCGTTTTTGAATGTTTGAATCGTTTTTAGAATGTTTGAATCGTTTTTGAATGTTTGAATCGTTTTTAGAATGTTTGAATCGTTTTAAGAATGTTTGAATCGTTTTAGAATGTTTGAATCGTTTTTAGAATGTTTGAATCTTTTTTAGAATGTTTGAATCCTTTTAGAATGTTTGAATCTTTTTTGAATGTTTGAATCGTTTTTAGAATGTTTGAATCGTTTTTGAATGTTTGAATCGTTTTTAGAATGTTTGAATCGTTTTAAGAATGTTTGAATCGTTTTAGAATGTTTGAATCGTTTTTAGAATGTTTGAATCTTTTTTAGAATGTTTGAATCGTTTTTAGAATGTTTGAATCGTTTTTAGAATTTTTTAGAATGTTTGAATCATTTTTAGAATGTTTGAATCGTTTTTAGAATGTTTGATCTTTTTAGAATGTTTGATCTTTTTAGAATGTTTGAATCGTTTTAAGAATGTTTGAATCCTTTTAGAATGTTTGAATCGTTTTTAGAATGTTTGAATCGTTTTTAGAATGTTTGAATCCTTTTAGAATGTTTGAATCTTTTTTAGAATGTTTGAATCGTTTTTAGAATGTTTGAATCTTTTTTAGAATTTTTTAGAATGTTTGAATCGTTTTTAGAATGTTTGAATCGTTTTTAGAATGTTTGAATCGTTTTTGAATGTTTGAATCGTTTTTAGAATGTTTGAATCGTTTTTGAATGTTTGAATCGTTTTTAGAATGTTTGAATCGTTTTAAGAATGTTTGAATCGTTTTAAGAATGTTTGAATCCTTTTAGAATGTTTGAATCGTTTTTAGAATGTTTGAATCGTTTTTAGAATGTTTGAATCCTTTTAGAATGTTTGAATCTTTTTTAGAATGTTTGAATCGTTTTTAGAATGTTTGAATCGTTTTTAGAATGTTTGAATCCTTTTTAGAATGTTTGAATCCTTTTTAGAATGTTTGAATCGTTTTTAGAATGTTTGAATCGTTTTTAGAATGTTTGATCTTTTTAGAATGTTTGAATCGTTTTTAGAATGTTTGAATCTTTTTTAGAATGTTTGAATCCTTTTAGAATGTTTGAATCGTTTTTAGAATGTTTGATCTTTTTAGAATGTTTGATCTATTTAGAATGTTTGAATCGTTTTTAGAATGTTTGAATCTTTTTTAGAATGTTTGAATCCTTTTAGAATGTTTGAATCGTTTTTAGAATGTTTGAATCGTTTTAAGAATGTTTGAATCGTTTTAGAATGTTTGAATCGTTTTTAGAATGTTTGAATCGTTTTTAGAATGTTTGAATCGTTTTTAGAATGTTTGAATCGTTTTTAGAATGTTTGAATCTTTTTTAGAATGTTTGAATCGTTTTAGAATGTTTGAATCGTTTTAGAATGTTTGAATCGTTTTAAGAATGTTTGAATCTTTTTTAGAATGTTTGAATCCTTTTAGAATGTTTGAATCTTTTTAGAATGTTTGAATCGTTTTAAGAATGTTTGAATCCTTTTAGAATGTTTGAATCGTTTTTAGAATGTTTGAATCGTTTTTAGAATGTTTGAATCCTTTTAGAATGTTTGAATCTTTTTTAGAATGTTTGAATCGTTTTTAGAATGTTTGAATCTTTTTTAGAATTTTTTAGAATGTTTGAATCGTTTTTAGAATGTTTGAATCGTTTTTAGAATGTTTGAATCGTTTTTGAATGTTTGAATCGTTTTTAGAATGTTTGAATCGTTTTTGAATGTTTGAATCGTTTTTAGAATGTTTGAATCGTTTTAAGAATGTTTGAATCGTTTTAGAATGTTTGAATCGTTTTTAGAATGTTTGAATCTTTTTTAGAATGTTTGAATCCTTTTAGAATGTTTGAATCTTTTTTGAATGTTTGAATCGTTTTTAGAATGTTTGAATCGTTTTTGAATGTTTGAATCGTTTTTAGAATGTTTGAATCGTTTTAAGAATGTTTGAATCGTTTTAGAATGTTTGAATCGTTTTTAGAATGTTTGAATCCTTTTAGAATGTTTGAATCGTTTTTAGAATGTTTGAATCTTTTTTAGAATGTTTGAATCGTTTTTAGAATGTTTGAATCTTTTTTAGAATGTTTGAATCGTTTTTAGAATGTTTGAATCGTTTTTAGAATTTTTTAGAATGTTTGAATCATTTTTAGAATGTTTGAATCGTTTTTAGAATGTTTGATCTTTTTAGAATGTTTGATCTTTTTAGAATGTTTGAATCGTTTTAAGAATGTTTGAATCCTTTTAGAATGTTTGAATCGTTTTTAGAATGTTTGAATCGTTTTTAGAATGTTTGAATCGTTTTTAGAATGTTTGAATCTTTTTTAGAATTTTTTAGAATGTTTGAATCGTTTTTAGAATGTTTGAATCGTTTTTAGAATGTTTGAATCGTTTTTGAATGTTTGAATCGTTTTTAGAATGTTTGAATCGTTTTTGAATGTTTGAATCGTTTTTAGAATGTTTGAATCGTTTTAAGAATGTTTGAATCGTTTTAGAATGTTTGAATCGTTTTAAGAATGTTTGAATCCTTTTAGAATGTTTGAATCTTTTTAGAATGTTTGAATCGTTTTAAGAATGTTTGAATCCTTTTAGAATGTTTGAATCGTTTTTAGAATGTTTGAATCGTTTTTAGAATGTTTGAATCCTTTTAGAATGTTTGAATCTTTTTTAGAATGTTTGAATCGTTTTTAGAATGTTTGAATCGTTTTTAGAATGTTTGAATCCTTTTTAGAATGTTTGAATCCTTTTTAGAATGTTTGAATCGTTTTTAGAATGTTTGAATCGTTTTTAGAATGTTTGATCTTTTTAGAATGTTTGAATCGTTTTTAGAATGTTTGAATCTTTTTAGAATGTTTGAATCGTTTTTAGAATGTTTGATCTTTTTAGAATGTTTGATCTATTTAGAATGTTTGAATCGTTTTTAGAATGTTTGAATCTTTTTTAGAATGTTTGAATCCTTTTAGAATGTTTGAATCGTTTTTAGAATGTTTGAATCGTTTTAAGAATGTTTGAATCGTTTTAGAATGTTTGAATCGTTTTTAGAATGTTTGAATCGTTTTTAGAATGTTTGAATCGTTTTTAGAATGTTTGAATCGTTTTTGAATGTTTGAATCGTTTTAAGAATGTTTGAATCGTTTTAGAATGTTTGAATCGTTTTTAGAATGTTTGAATCGTTTTTAGAATGTTTGAATCGTTTTTAGAATGTTTGAATCTTTTTTAGAATGTTTGAATCGTTTTAGAATGTTTGAATCGTTTTAGAATGTTTGAATCGTTTTAAGAATGTTTGAATCTTTTTTAGAATGTTTGAATCCTTTTAGAATGTTTGAATCTTTTTAGAATGTTTGAATCGTTTTAAGAATGTTTGAATCCTTTTAGAATGTTTGAATCGTTTTTAGAATGTTTGAATCGTTTTTAGAATGTTTGAATCCTTTTAGAATGTTTGAATCTTTTTTAGAATGTTTGAATCGTTTTTAGAATGTTTGAATCTTTTTTAGAATTTTTTAGAATGTTTGAATCGTTTTTAGAATGTTTGAATCGTTTTTAGAATGTTTGAATCCTTTTAGAATGTTTGAATCTTTTTTAGAATGTTTGAATCGTTTTTAGAATGTTTGAATCTTTTTTAGAATTTTTTAGAATGTTTGAATCGTTTTTAGAATGTTTGAATCGTTTTTAGAATGTTTGAATCGTTTTTGAATGTTTGAATCGTTTTTAGAATGTTTGAATCGTTTTTAGAATGTTTGAATCGTTTTTGAATGTTTGAATCGTTTTTAGAATGTTTGAATCGTTTTTGAATGTTTGAATCGTTTTTAGAATGTTTGAATCGTTTTAAGAATGTTTGAATCGTTTTAGAATGTTTGAATCGTTTTTAGAATGTTTGAATCGTTTTTAGAATGTTTGAATCGTTTTTGAATGTTTGAATCGTTTTTAGAATGTTTGAATCGTTTTAAGAATGTTTGAATCGTTTTAGAATGTTTGAATCGTTTTTAGAATGTTTGAATCCTTTTAGAATGTTTGAATCGTTTTTAGAATGTTTGAATCTTTTTTAGAATGTTTGAATCGTTTTTAGAATGTTTGATCTTTTTAGAATGTTTGATCTTTTTATAATGTTTGAATCGTTTTAAGAATGTTTGAATCCTTTTAGAATGTTTGAATCGTTTTTAGAATGTTTGAATCGTTTTTAGAATGTTTGAATCCTTTTAGAATGTTTGAATCTTTTTTAGAATGTTTGAATCGTTTTTAGAATGTTTGAATCGTTTTTGAATGTTTGAATCGTTTTTAGAATGTTTGAATCGTTTTAAGAATGTTTGAATCGTTTTAGAATGTTTGAATCGTTTTTAGAATGTTTGAATCCTTTTAGAATGTTTGAATCGTTTTTAGAATGTTTGAATCTTTTTTAGAATGTTTGAATCGTTTTTAGAATGTTTGAATCTTTTTTAGAATGTTTGAATCGTTTTTAGAATGTTTGAATCGTTTTTAGAATTTTTTAGAATGTTTGAATCATTTTTAGAATGTTTGAATCGTTTTTAGAATGTTTGATCTTTTTAGAATGTTTGATCTTTTTATAATGTTTGAATCGTTTTAAGAATGTTTGAATCCTTTTAGAATGTTTGAATCGTTTTTAGAATGTTTGAATCGTTTTTAGAATGTTTGAATCCTTTTAGAATGTTTGAATCTTTTTTAGAATGTTTGAATCGTTTTTAGAATGTTTGAATCTTTTTTAGAATTTTTTAGAATGTTTGAATCGTTTTTAGAATGTTTGAATCGTTTTTAGAATGTTTGAATCGTTTTTGAATGTTTGAATCGTTTTTAGAATGTTTGAATCGTTTTAAGAATGTTTGAATCGTTTTAGAATGTTTGAATCGTTTTTAGAATGTTTGAATCCTTTTAGAATGTTTGAATCGTTTTTAGAATGTTTGAATCTTTTTTAGAATGTTTGAATCGTTTTTAGAATGTTTGAATCTTTTTTAGAATGTTTGAATCGTTTTTAGAATGTTTGAATCGTTTTTAGAATTTTTTAGAATGTTTGAATCATTTTTAGAATGTTTGAATCGTTTTTAGAATGTTTGATCTTTTTAGAATGTTTGATCTTTTTAGAATGTTTGAATCGTTTTAAGAATGTTTGAATCCTTTTAGAATGTTTGAATCGTTTTTAGAATGTTTGAATCGTTTTTAGAATGTTTGAATCCTTTTAGAATGTTTGAATCTTTTTTAGAATGTTTGAATCGTTTTTAGAATGTTTGAATCTTTTTTAGAATTTTTTAGAATGTTTGAATCCTTTTAGAATGTTTGAATCTTTTTTAGAATGTTTGAATCGTTTTTAGAATGTTTGAATCGTTTTTGAATGTTTGAATCGTTTTTAGAATGTTTGAATCGTTTTTGAATGTTTGAATCGTTTTTAGAATGTTTGAATCGTTTTAAGAATGTTTGAATCGTTTTAGAATGTTTGAATCGTTTTAAGAATGTTTGAATCCTTTTAGAATGTTTGAATCTTTTTAGAATGTTTGAATCGTTTTAAGAATGTTTGAATCCTTTTAGAATGTTTGAATCGTTTTTAGAATGTTTGAATCGTTTTTAGAATGTTTGAATCCTTTTAGAATGTTTGAATCTTTTTTAGAATGTTTGAATCGTTTTTAGAATGTTTGAATCGTTTTTAGAATGTTTGAATCCTTTTTAGAATGTTTGAATCCTTTTTAGAATGTTTGAATCGTTTTTAGAATGTTTGAATCGTTTTTAGAATGTTTGATCTTTTTAGAATGTTTGAATCGTTTTTAGAATGTTTGAATCTTTTTAGAATGTTTGAATCGTTTTTAGAATGTTTGATCTTTTTAGAATGTTTGATCTATTTAGAATGTTTGAATCGTTTTTAGAATGTTTGAATCTTTTTTAGAATGTTTGAATCCTTTTAGAATGTTTGAATCGTTTTTAGAATGTTTGAATCGTTTTAAGAATGTTTGAATCGTTTTAGAATGTTTGAATCGTTTTTAGAATGTTTGAATCGTTTTTAGAATGTTTGAATCGTTTTTAGAATGTTTGAATCGTTTTTGAATGTTTGAATCGTTTTAAGAATGTTTGAATCGTTTTAGAATGTTTGAATCGTTTTTAGAATGTTTGAATCGTTTTTAGAATGTTTGAATCTTTTTTAGAATGTTTGAATCGTTTTAGAATGTTTGAATCGTTTTAGAATGTTTGAATCGTTTTAAGAATGTTTGAATCTTTTTTAGAATGTTTGAATCCTTTTAGAATGTTTGAATCTTTTTAGAATGTTTGAATCGTTTTAAGAATGTTTGAATCCTTTTAGAATGTTTGAATCGTTTTTAGAATGTTTGAATCGTTTTTAGAATGTTTGAATCCTTTTAGAATGTTTGAATCTTTTTTAGAATGTTTGAATCGTTTTTAGAATGTTTGAATCCTTTTAGAATGTTTGAATCTTTTTTAGAATGTTTGAATCGTTTTTAGAATGTTTGAATCTTTTTTAGAATGTTTGAATCTTTTTTAGAATTTTTTAGAATGTTTGAATCGTTTTTAGAATGTTTGAATCGTTTTTAGAATGTTTGAATCGTTTTTGAATGTTTGAATCGTTTTTAGAATGTTTGAATCGTTTTTAGAATGTTTGAATCGTTTTTGAATGTTTGAATCGTTTTTAGAATGTTTGAATCGTTTTTGAATGTTTGAATCGTTTTTAGAATGTTTGAATCGTTTTAAGAATGTTTGAATCGTTTTAGAATGTTTGAATCGTTTTTAGAATGTTTGAATCGTTTTTAGAATGTTTGAATCGTTTTTGAATGTTTGAATCGTTTTTAGAATGTTTGAATCGTTTTAAGAATGTTTGAATCGTTTTAGAATGTTTGAATCGTTTTTAGAATGTTTGAATCCTTTTAGAATGTTTGAATCGTTTTTAGAATGTTTGAATCTTTTTTAGAATGTTTGAATCGTTTTTAGAATTTTTTAGAATGTTTGAATCATTTTTAGAATGTTTGAATCGTTTTTAGAATGTTTGATCTTTTTAGAATGTTTGATCTTTTTATAATGTTTGAATCGTTTTTAGAATGTTTGAATCGTTTTTAGAATGTTTGAATCCTTTTAGAATGTTTGAATCTTTTTTAGAATGTTTGAATCGTTTTTAGAATGTTTGAATCCTTTTAGAATGTTTGAATCTTTTTTAGAATGTTTGAATCGTTTTTAGAATGTTTGAATCTTTTTTAGAATGTTTGAATCTTTTTTAGAATTTTTTAGAATGTTTGAATCGTTTTTAGAATGTTTGAATCGTTTTTAGAATGTTTGAATCGTTTTTGAATGTTTGAATCGTTTTTAGAATGTTTGAATCGTTTTTAGAATGTTTGAATCGTTTTTGAATGTTTGAATCGTTTTTAGAATGTTTGAATCGTTTTTGAATGTTTGAATCGTTTTTAGAATGTTTGAATCGTTTTAAGAATGTTTGAATCGTTTTAGAATGTTTGAATCGTTTTTAGAATGTTTGAATCGTTTTTAGAATGTTTGAATCGTTTTTGAATGTTTGAATCGTTTTTAGAATGTTTGAATCGTTTTAAGAATGTTTGAATCGTTTTAGAATGTTTGAATCGTTTTTAGAATGTTTGAATCCTTTTAGAATGTTTGAATCGTTTTTAGAATGTTTGAATCTTTTTTAGAATGTTTGAATCGTTTTTAGAATTTTTTAGAATGTTTGAATCATTTTTAGAATGTTTGAATCGTTTTTAGAATGTTTGATCTTTTTAGAATGTTTGATCTTTTTATAATGTTTGAATCGTTTTAAGAATGTTTGAATCCTTTTAGAATGTTTGAATCGTTTTTAGAATGTTTGAATCGTTTTTAGAATGTTTGAATCCTTTTAGAATGTTTGAATCTTTTTTAGAATGTTTGAATCGTTTTTAGAATGTTTGAATCTTTTTTAGAATTTTTTAGAATGTTTGAATCGTTTTTAGAATGTTTGAATCGTTTTTAGAATGTTTGAATCGTTTTTGAATGTTTGAATCGTTTTTAGAATGTTTGAATCGTTTTAAGAATGTTTGAATCGTTTTAGAATGTTTGATCTTTTTAGAATGTTTGATCTTTTTATAATGTTTGAATCGTTTTAAGAATGTTTGAATCCTTTTAGAATGTTTGAATCGTTTTTAGAATGTTTGAATCGTTTTTAGAATGTTTGAATCCTTTTAGAATGTTTGAATCTTTTTTAGAATGTTTGAATCGTTTTTAGAATGTTTGAATCCTTTTAGAATGTTTGAATCTTTTTTAGAATGTTTGAATCGTTTTTAGAATGTTTGAATCTTTTTTAGAATGTTTGAATCTTTTTTAGAATTTTTTAGAATGTTTGAATCGTTTTTAGAATGTTTGAATCGTTTTTAGAATGTTTGAATCGTTTTTGAATGTTTGAATCGTTTTTAGAATGTTTGAATCGTTTTTAGAATGTTTGAATCGTTTTTGAATGTTTGAATCGTTTTTAGAATGTTTGAATCGTTTTTGAATGTTTGAATCGTTTTTAGAATGTTTGAATCGTTTTAAGAATGTTTGAATCGTTTTAGAATGTTTGAATCGTTTTTAGAATGTTTGAATCGTTTTTAGAATGTTTGAATCGTTTTTGAATGTTTGAATCGTTTTTAGAATGTTTGAATCGTTTTAAGAATGTTTGAATCGTTTTAGAATGTTTGAATCGTTTTTAGAATGTTTGAATCCTTTTAGAATGTTTGAATCGTTTTTAGAATGTTTGAATCTTTTTTAGAATGTTTGAATCGTTTTTAGAATTTTTTAGAATGTTTGAATCATTTTTAGAATGTTTGAATCGTTTTTAGAATGTTTGATCTTTTTAGAATGTTTGATCTTTTTATAATGTTTGAATCGTTTTTAGAATGTTTGAATCGTTTTTAGAATGTTTGAATCCTTTTAGAATGTTTGAATCTTTTTTAGAATGTTTGAATCGTTTTTAGAATGTTTGAATCCTTTTAGAATGTTTGAATCTTTTTTAGAATGTTTGAATCGTTTTTAGAATGTTTGAATCTTTTTTAGAATGTTTGAATCTTTTTTAGAATTTTTTAGAATGTTTGAATCGTTTTTAGAATGTTTGAATCGTTTTTAGAATGTTTGAATCGTTTTTGAATGTTTGAATCGTTTTTAGAATGTTTGAATCGTTTTTAGAATGTTTGAATCGTTTTTGAATGTTTGAATCGTTTTTAGAATGTTTGAATCGTTTTTGAATGTTTGAATCGTTTTTAGAATGTTTGAATCGTTTTAAGAATGTTTGAATCGTTTTAGAATGTTTGAATCGTTTTTAGAATGTTTGAATCGTTTTTAGAATGTTTGAATCGTTTTTGAATGTTTGAATCGTTTTTAGAATGTTTGAATCGTTTTAAGAATGTTTGAATCGTTTTAGAATGTTTGAATCGTTTTTAGAATGTTTGAATCCTTTTAGAATGTTTGAATCGTTTTTAGAATGTTTGAATCTTTTTTAGAATGTTTGAATCGTTTTTAGAATTTTTTAGAATGTTTGAATCATTTTTAGAATGTTTGAATCGTTTTTAGAATGTTTGATCTTTTTAGAATGTTTGATCTTTTTATAATGTTTGAATCGTTTTAAGAATGTTTGAATCCTTTTAGAATGTTTGAATCGTTTTTAGAATGTTTGAATCGTTTTTAGAATGTTTGAATCCTTTTAGAATGTTTGAATCTTTTTTAGAATGTTTGAATCGTTTTTAGAATGTTTGAATCTTTTTTAGAATTTTTTAGAATGTTTGAATCGTTTTTAGAATGTTTGAATCGTTTTTAGAATGTTTGAATCGTTTTTGAATGTTTGAATCGTTTTTAGAATGTTTGAATCGTTTTAAGAATGTTTGAATCGTTTTAGAATGTTTGATCTTTTTAGAATGTTTGATCTTTTTATAATGTTTGAATCGTTTTAAGAATGTTTGAATCCTTTTAGAATGTTTGAATCGTTTTTAGAATGTTTGAATCGTTTTTAGAATGTTTGAATCCTTTTAGAATGTTTGAATCTTTTTTAGAATGTTTGAATCGTTTTTAGAATGTTTGAATCTTTTTTAGAATTTTTTAGAATGTTTGAATCGTTTTTAGAATGTTTGAATCGTTTTTAGAATGTTTGAATCGTTTTTGAATGTTTGAATCGTTTTTAGAATGTTTGAATCGTTTTAAGAATGTTTGAATCGTTTTAGAATGTTTGAATCGTTTTTAGAATGTTTGAATCCTTTTAGAATGTTTGAATCGTTTTTAGAATGTTTGAATCTTTTTTAGAATGTTTGAATCGTTTTTAGAATGTTTGAATCTTTTTTAGAATGTTTGAATCGTTTTTAGAATGTTTGAATCGTTTTTAGAATTTTTTAGAATGTTTGAATCATTTTTAGAATGTTTGAATCGTTTTTAGAATGTTTGATCTTTTTAGAATGTTTGATCTTTTTAGAATGTTTGAATCGTTTTAAGAATGTTTGAATCCTTTTAGAATGTTTGAATCGTTTTTAGAATGTTTGAATCGTTTTTAGAATGTTTGAATCCTTTTAGAATGTTTGAATCTTTTTTAGAATGTTTGAATCGTTTTTAGAATGTTTGAATCTTTTTTAGAATTTTTTAGAATGTTTGAATCCTTTTAGAATGTTTGAATCTTTTTTAGAATGTTTGAATCGTTTTTAGAATGTTTGAATCGTTTTTGAATGTTTGAATCGTTTTTAGAATGTTTGAATCGTTTTTGAATGTTTGAATCGTTTTTAGAATGTTTGAATCGTTTTAAGAATGTTTGAATCGTTTTAGAATGTTTGAATCGTTTTAAGAATGTTTGAATCCTTTTAGAATGTTTGAATCTTTTTAGAATGTTTGAATCGTTTTAAGAATGTTTGAATCCTTTTAGAATGTTTGAATCGTTTTTAGAATGTTTGAATCGTTTTTAGAATGTTTGAATCCTTTTAGAATGTTTGAATCTTTTTTAGAATGTTTGAATCGTTTTTAGAATGTTTGAATCGTTTTTAGAATGTTTGAATCCTTTTTAGAATGTTTGAATCCTTTTTAGAATGTTTGAATCGTTTTTAGAATGTTTGAATCGTTTTTAGAATGTTTGATCTTTTTAGAATGTTTGAATCGTTTTTAGAATGTTTGAATCTTTTTAGAATGTTTGAATCGTTTTTAGAATGTTTGATCTTTTTAGAATGTTTGATCTATTTAGAATGTTTGAATCGTTTTTAGAATGTTTGAATCTTTTTTAGAATGTTTGAATCCTTTTAGAATGTTTGAATCGTTTTTAGAATGTTTGAATCGTTTTAAGAATGTTTGAATCGTTTTAGAATGTTTGAATCGTTTTTAGAATGTTTGAATCGTTTTTAGAATGTTTGAATCGTTTTTAGAATGTTTGAATCGTTTTTGAATGTTTGAATCGTTTTAAGAATGTTTGAATCGTTTTAGAATGTTTGAATCGTTTTTAGAATGTTTGAATCGTTTTTAGAATGTTTGAATCGTTTTTAGAATGTTTGAATCTTTTTTAGAATGTTTGAATCGTTTTAGAATGTTTGAATCGTTTTAGAATGTTTGAATCGTTTTAAGAATGTTTGAATCTTTTTTAGAATGTTTGAATCCTTTTAGAATGTTTGAATCTTTTTAGAATGTTTGAATCGTTTTAAGAATGTTTGAATCCTTTTAGAATGTTTGAATCGTTTTTAGAATGTTTGAATCGTTTTTAGAATGTTTGAATCCTTTTAGAATGTTTGAATCTTTTTTAGAATGTTTGAATCGTTTTTAGAATGTTTGAATCCTTTTAGAATGTTTGAATCTTTTTTAGAATGTTTGAATCGTTTTTAGAATGTTTGAATCTTTTTTAGAATTTTTTAGAATGTTTGAATCGTTTTTAGAATGTTTGAATCGTTTTTAGAATGTTTGAATCGTTTTTGAATGTTTGAATCGTTTTTAGAATGTTTGAATCGTTTTTAGAATGTTTGAATCGTTTTTGAATGTTTGAATCGTTTTTAGAATGTTTGAATCGTTTTTGAATGTTTGAATCGTTTTTAGAATGTTTGAATCGTTTTAAGAATGTTTGAATCGTTTTAGAATGTTTGAATCGTTTTTAGAATGTTTGAATCGTTTTTAGAATGTTTGAATCGTTTTTGAATGTTTGAATCGTTTTTAGAATGTTTGAATCGTTTTAAGAATGTTTGAATCGTTTTAGAATGTTTGAATCGTTTTTAGAATGTTTGAATCCTTTTAGAATGTTTGAATCGTTTTTAGAATGTTTGAATCTTTTTTAGAATGTTTGAATCGTTTTTAGAATTTTTTAGAATGTTTGAATCATTTTTAGAATGTTTGAATCGTTTTTAGAATGTTTGATCTTTTTAGAATGTTTGATCTTTTTATAATGTTTGAATCGTTTTAAGAATGTTTGAATCCTTTTAGAATGTTTGAATCGTTTTTAGAATGTTTGAATCGTTTTTAGAATGTTTGAATCCTTTTAGAATGTTTGAATCTTTTTTAGAATGTTTGAATCGTTTTTAGAATGTTTGAATCTTTTTTAGAATTTTTTAGAATGTTTGAATCGTTTTTAGAATGTTTGAATCGTTTTTAGAATGTTTGAATCGTTTTTGAATGTTTGAATCGTTTTTAGAATGTTTGAATCGTTTTTGAATGTTTGAATCGTTTTTAGAATGTTTGAATCGTTTTAAGAATGTTTGAATCGTTTTAGAATGTTTGAATCGTTTTAAGAATGTTTGAATCCTTTTAGAATGTTTGAATCGTTTTTAGAATGTTTGAATCTTTTTAGAATGTTTGAATCATTTTAGAATGTTTGAATCGTTTTTAGAATGTTTGAATCCTTTTAGAATGTTTGAATCGTTTTAAGAATGTTTGAATCCTTTTAGAATGTTTGAATCGTTTTTAGAATGTTTGAATCGTTTTTGAATGTTTGAATCTTTTTAGAATGTTTGAATCATTTTAGAATGTTTGAATCCTTTTAGAATGTTTGAATCGTTTTAAGAATGTTTGAATCCTTTTAGAATGTTTGAATCGTTTTTAGAATGTTTGAATCTTTTTTAGAATTTTTTAGAATGTTTGAATCGTTTTTAGAATGTTTGAATCGTTTTTAGAATGTTTGAATCGTTTTTGAATGTTTGAATCGTTTTTAGAATGTTTGAATCGTTTTTGAATGTTTGAATCGTTTTTAGAATGTTTGAATCGTTTTAAGAATGTTTGAATCGTTTTAGAATGTTTGAATCGTTTTTAGAATGTTTGAATCGTTTTTAGAATGTTTGAATCGTTTTTGAATGTTTGAATCGTTTTTAGAATGTTTGAATCGTTTTAAGAATGTTTGAATCGTTTTAGAATGTTTGAATCGTTTTTAGAATGTTTGAATCCTTTTAGAATGTTTGAATCGTTTTTAGAATGTTTGAATCTTTTTTAGAATGTTTGAATCGTTTTTAGAATGTTTGAATCTTTTTTAGAATGTTTGAATCGTTTTTAGAATGTTTGAATCGTTTTTAGAATGTTTGATCTTTTTAGAATGTTTGATCTTTTTATAATGTTTGAATCGTTTTAAGAATGTTTGAATCCTTTTAGAATGTTTGAATCGTTTTTAGAATGTTTGAATCTTTTTTAGAATGTTTGAATCGTTTTTAGAATGTTTGAATCTTTTTTAGAATGTTTGAATCGTTTTTAGAATGTTTGAATCTTTTTTAGAATTTTTTAGAATGTTTGAATCGTTTTTAGAATGTTTGAATCGTTTTTAGAATGTTTGAATCGTTTTTGAATGTTTGAATCGTTTTTAGAATGTTTGAATCGTTTTTGAATGTTTGAATCGTTTTTAGAATGTTTGAATCGTTTTAAGAATGTTTGAATCGTTTTAGAATGTTTGAATCGTTTTAAGAATGTTTGAATCCTTTTAGAATGTTTGAATCGTTTTTAGAATGTTTGAATCTTTTTAGAATGTTTGAATCATTTTAGAATGTTTGAATCGTTTTTAGAATGTTTGAATCCTTTTAGAATGTTTGAATCGTTTTAAGAATGTTTGAATCCTTTTAGAATGTTTGAATCGTTTTTAGAATGTTTGAATCGTTTTTAGAATGTTTGAATCCTTTTAGAATGTTTGAATCTTTTTTAGAATGTTTGAATCGTTTTTAGAATGTTTGAATCGTTTTTAGAATGTTTGAATCGTTTTTAGAATGTTTGAATCGTTTTTAGAATGTTTGATCTTTTTAGAATGTTTGAATCGTTTTTAGAATGTTTGAATCTTTTTTAGAATTTTTTAGAATGTTTGAATCGTTTTTAGAATGTTTGAATCGTTTTTAGAATGTTTGAATCGTTTTTGAATGTTTGAATCGTTTTTAGAATGTTTGAATCGTTTTTGAATGTTTGAATCGTTTTTAGAATGTTTGAATCGTTTTAAGAATGTTTGAATCGTTTTAGAATGTTTGAATCGTTTTTAGAATGTTTGAATCTTTTTTAGAATGTTTGAATCGTTTTTAGAATGTTTGAATCTTTTTTAGAATGTTTGAATCGTTTTTAGAATGTTTGAATCGTTTTTAGAATGTTTGAATCGTTTTAGAATGTTTGATCTTTTTAGAATGTTTGAATCGTTTTTAGAATGTTTGAATCGTTTTTAGAATGTTTGATCTTTTTAGAATGTTTGAATCGTTTTTAGAATGTTTGAATCTTTTTTAGAATGTTTGAATCCTTTTAGAATGTTTGAATCGTTTTTAGAATGTTTGATCTTTTTAGAATGTTTGATCTATTTAGAATGTTTGAATCGTTTTTAGAATGTTTGAATCTTTTTTAGAATGTTTGAATCCTTTTAGAATGTTTGAATCGTTTTTAGAATGTTTGAATCGTTTTAAGAATGTTTGAATCGTTTTAGAATGTTTGAATCGTTTTTAGAATGTTTGAATCGTTTTTAGAATGTTTGAATCGTTTTTAGAATGTTTGAATCGTTTTTAGAATGTTTGAATCTTTTTTAGAATGTTTGAATCGTTTTAGAATGTTTGAATCGTTTTAGAATGTTTGAATCGTTTTAAGAATGTTTGAATCTTTTTTAGAATGTTTGAATCCTTTTAGAATGTTTGAATCTTTTTAGAATGTTTGAATCGTTTTAAGAATGTTTGAATCCTTTTAGAATGTTTGAATCGTTTTTAGAATGTTTGAATCGTTTTTAGAATGTTTGAATCCTTTTAGAATGTTTGAATCTTTTTTAGAATGTTTGAATCGTTTTTAGAATGTTTGAATCTTTTTTAGAATTTTTTAGAATGTTTGAATCGTTTTTAGAATGTTTGAATCGTTTTTAGAATGTTTGAATCGTTTTTGAATGTTTGAATCGTTTTTAGAATGTTTGAATCGTTTTTGAATGTTTGAATCGTTTTTAGAATGTTTGAATCGTTTTAAGAATGTTTGAATCGTTTTAGAATGTTTGAATCGTTTTTAGAATGTTTGAATCTTTTTTAGAATGTTTGAATCCTTTTAGAATGTTTGAATCTTTTTTGAATGTTTGAATCGTTTTTAGAATGTTTGAATCGTTTTTGAATGTTTGAATCGTTTTTAGAATGTTTGAATCGTTTTAAGAATGTTTGAATCGTTTTAGAATGTTTGAATCGTTTTTAGAATGTTTGAATCCTTTTAGAATGTTTGAATCGTTTTTAGAATGTTTGAATCTTTTTTAGAATGTTTGAATCGTTTTTAGAATGTTTGAATCTTTTTTAGAATGTTTGAATCGTTTTTAGAATGTTTGAATCGTTTTTAGAATTTTTTAGAATGTTTGAATCATTTTTAGAATGTTTGAATCGTTTTTAGAATGTTTGATCTTTTTAGAATGTTTGATCTTTTTAGAATGTTTGAATCGTTTTAAGAATGTTTGAATCCTTTTAGAATGTTTGAATCGTTTTTAGAATGTTTGAATCGTTTTTAGAATGTTTGAATCCTTTTAGAATGTTTGAATCTTTTTTAGAATGTTTGAATCGTTTTTAGAATGTTTGAATCTTTTTTAGAATTTTTTAGAATGTTTGAATCGTTTTTAGAATGTTTGAATCGTTTTTAGAATGTTTGAATCGTTTTTGAATGTTTGAATCGTTTTTAGAATGTTTGAATCGTTTTTGAATGTTTGAATCGTTTTTAGAATGTTTGAATCGTTTTAAGAATGTTTGAATCGTTTTAGAATGTTTGAATCGTTTTAAGAATGTTTGAATCCTTTTAGAATGTTTGAATCTTTTTAGAATGTTTGAATCGTTTTAAGAATGTTTGAATCCTTTTAGAATGTTTGAATCGTTTTTAGAATGTTTGAATCGTTTTTAGAATGTTTGAATCCTTTTAGAATGTTTGAATCTTTTTTAGAATGTTTGAATCGTTTTTAGAATGTTTGAATCGTTTTTAGAATGTTTGAATCCTTTTTAGAATGTTTGAATCCTTTTTAGAATGTTTGAATCGTTTTTAGAATGTTTGAATCGTTTTTAGAATGTTTGATCTTTTTAGAATGTTTGAATCGTTTTTAGAATGTTTGAATCTTTTTAGAATGTTTGAATCGTTTTTAGAATGTTTGATCTTTTTAGAATGTTTGATCTATTTAGAATGTTTGAATCGTTTTTAGAATGTTTGAATCTTTTTTAGAATGTTTGAATCCTTTTAGAATGTTTGAATCGTTTTTAGAATGTTTGAATCGTTTTAAGAATGTTTGAATCGTTTTAGAATGTTTGAATCGTTTTTAGAATGTTTGAATCGTTTTTAGAATGTTTGAATCGTTTTTAGAATGTTTGAATCGTTTTTGAATGTTTGAATCGTTTTAAGAATGTTTGAATCGTTTTAGAATGTTTGAATCGTTTTTAGAATGTTTGAATCGTTTTTAGAATGTTTGAATCGTTTTTAGAATGTTTGAATCTTTTTTAGAATGTTTGAATCGTTTTAGAATGTTTGAATCGTTTTAGAATGTTTGAATCGTTTTAAGAATGTTTGAATCTTTTTTAGAATGTTTGAATCCTTTTAGAATGTTTGAATCTTTTTAGAATGTTTGAATCGTTTTAAGAATGTTTGAATCCTTTTAGAATGTTTGAATCGTTTTTAGAATGTTTGAATCGTTTTTAGAATGTTTGAATCCTTTTAGAATGTTTGAATCTTTTTTAGAATGTTTGAATCGTTTTTAGAATGTTTGAATCTTTTTTAGAATTTTTTAGAATGTTTGAATCGTTTTTAGAATGTTTGAATCGTTTTTAGAATGTTTGAATCCTTTTAGAATGTTTGAATCTTTTTTAGAATGTTTGAATCGTTTTTAGAATGTTTGAATCTTTTTTAGAATTTTTTAGAATGTTTGAATCGTTTTTAGAATGTTTGAATCGTTTTTAGAATGTTTGAATCGTTTTTGAATGTTTGAATCGTTTTTAGAATGTTTGAATCGTTTTTAGAATGTTTGAATCGTTTTTGAATGTTTGAATCGTTTTTAGAATGTTTGAATCGTTTTTGAATGTTTGAATCGTTTTTAGAATGTTTGAATCGTTTTAAGAATGTTTGAATCGTTTTAGAATGTTTGAATCGTTTTTAGAATGTTTGAATCGTTTTTAGAATGTTTGAATCGTTTTTGAATGTTTGAATCGTTTTTAGAATGTTTGAATCGTTTTAAGAATGTTTGAATCGTTTTAGAATGTTTGAATCGTTTTTAGAATGTTTGAATCCTTTTAGAATGTTTGAATCGTTTTTAGAATGTTTGAATCTTTTTTAGAATGTTTGAATCGTTTTTAGAATGTTTGATCTTTTTAGAATGTTTGATCTTTTTATAATGTTTGAATCGTTTTAAGAATGTTTGAATCCTTTTAGAATGTTTGAATCGTTTTTAGAATGTTTGAATCGTTTTTAGAATGTTTGAATCCTTTTAGAATGTTTGAATCTTTTTTAGAATGTTTGAATCGTTTTTAGAATGTTTGAATCTTTTTTAGAATTTTTTAGAATGTTTGAATCGTTTTTAGAATGTTTGAATCGTTTTTAGAATGTTTGAATCGTTTTTGAATGTTTGAATCGTTTTTAGAATGTTTGAATCGTTTTAAGAATGTTTGAATCGTTTTAGAATGTTTGAATCGTTTTTAGAATGTTTGAATCCTTTTAGAATGTTTGAATCGTTTTTAGAATGTTTGAATCTTTTTTAGAATGTTTGAATCGTTTTTAGAATGTTTGAATCTTTTTTAGAATGTTTGAATCGTTTTTAGAATGTTTGAATCGTTTTTAGAATTTTTTAGAATGTTTGAATCATTTTTAGAATGTTTGAATCGTTTTTAGAATGTTTGATCTTTTTAGAATGTTTGATCTTTTTATAATGTTTGAATCGTTTTAAGAATGTTTGAATCCTTTTAGAATGTTTGAATCGTTTTTAGAATGTTTGAATCGTTTTTAGAATGTTTGAATCCTTTTAGAATGTTTGAATCTTTTTTAGAATGTTTGAATCGTTTTTAGAATGTTTGAATCTTTTTTAGAATTTTTTAGAATGTTTGAATCGTTTTTAGAATGTTTGAATCGTTTTTAGAATGTTTGAATCGTTTTTGAATGTTTGAATCGTTTTTAGAATGTTTGAATCGTTTTAAGAATGTTTGAATCGTTTTAGAATGTTTGAATCGTTTTTAGAATGTTTGAATCCTTTTAGAATGTTTGAATCGTTTTTAGAATGTTTGAATCTTTTTTAGAATGTTTGAATCGTTTTTAGAATGTTTGAATCTTTTTTAGAATGTTTGAATCGTTTTTAGAATGTTTGAATCGTTTTTAGAATTTTTTAGAATGTTTGAATCATTTTTAGAATGTTTGAATCGTTTTTAGAATGTTTGATCTTTTTAGAATGTTTGATCTTTTTAGAATGTTTGAATCGTTTTAAGAATGTTTGAATCCTTTTAGAATGTTTGAATCGTTTTTAGAATGTTTGAATCGTTTTTAGAATGTTTGAATCCTTTTAGAATGTTTGAATCTTTTTTAGAATGTTTGAATCGTTTTTAGAATGTTTGAATCTTTTTTAGAATTTTTTAGAATGTTTGAATCCTTTTAGAATGTTTGAATCTTTTTTAGAATGTTTGAATCGTTTTTAGAATGTTTGAATCGTTTTTGAATGTTTGAATCGTTTTTAGAATGTTTGAATCGTTTTTGAATGTTTGAATCGTTTTTAGAATGTTTGAATCGTTTTAAGAATGTTTGAATCGTTTTAGAATGTTTGAATCGTTTTAAGAATGTTTGAATCCTTTTAGAATGTTTGAATCTTTTTAGAATGTTTGAATCGTTTTAAGAATGTTTGAATCCTTTTAGAATGTTTGAATCGTTTTTAGAATGTTTGAATCGTTTTTAGAATGTTTGAATCCTTTTAGAATGTTTGAATCTTTTTTAGAATGTTTGAATCGTTTTTAGAATGTTTGAATCGTTTTTAGAATGTTTGAATCCTTTTTAGAATGTTTGAATCCTTTTTAGAATGTTTGAATCGTTTTTAGAATGTTTGAATCGTTTTTAGAATGTTTGATCTTTTTAGAATGTTTGAATCGTTTTTAGAATGTTTGAATCTTTTTAGAATGTTTGAATCGTTTTTAGAATGTTTGATCTTTTTAGAATGTTTGATCTATTTAGAATGTTTGAATCGTTTTTAGAATGTTTGAATCTTTTTTAGAATGTTTGAATCCTTTTAGAATGTTTGAATCGTTTTTAGAATGTTTGAATCGTTTTAAGAATGTTTGAATCGTTTTAGAATGTTTGAATCGTTTTTAGAATGTTTGAATCGTTTTTAGAATGTTTGAATCGTTTTTAGAATGTTTGAATCGTTTTTGAATGTTTGAATCGTTTTAAGAATGTTTGAATCGTTTTAGAATGTTTGAATCGTTTTTAGAATGTTTGAATCGTTTTTAGAATGTTTGAATCGTTTTTAGAATGTTTGAATCTTTTTTAGAATGTTTGAATCGTTTTAGAATGTTTGAATCGTTTTAGAATGTTTGAATCGTTTTAAGAATGTTTGAATCTTTTTTAGAATGTTTGAATCCTTTTAGAATGTTTGAATCTTTTTAGAATGTTTGAATCGTTTTAAGAATGTTTGAATCCTTTTAGAATGTTTGAATCGTTTTTAGAATGTTTGAATCGTTTTTAGAATGTTTGAATCCTTTTAGAATGTTTGAATCTTTTTTAGAATGTTTGAATCGTTTTTAGAATGTTTGAATCTTTTTTAGAATTTTTTAGAATGTTTGAATCGTTTTTAGAATGTTTGAATCGTTTTTAGAATGTTTGAATCGTTTTTGAATGTTTGAATCGTTTTTAGAATGTTTGAATCGTTTTTGAATGTTTGAATCGTTTTTAGAATGTTTGAATCGTTTTAAGAATGTTTGAATCGTTTTAGAATGTTTGAATCGTTTTAAGAATGTTTGAATCCTTTTAGAATGTTTGAATCGTTTTTAGAATGTTTGAATCTTTTTAGAATGTTTGAATCATTTTAGAATGTTTGAATCGTTTTTAGAATGTTTGAATCCTTTTAGAATGTTTGAATCGTTTTAAGAATGTTTGAATCCTTTTAGAATGTTTGAATCGTTTTTAGAATGTTTGAATCGTTTTTGAATGTTTGAATCTTTTTAGAATGTTTGAATCATTTTAGAATGTTTGAATCCTTTTAGAATGTTTGAATCGTTTTAAGAATGTTTGAATCCTTTTAGAATGTTTGAATCGTTTTTAGAATGTTTGAATCTTTTTTAGAATTTTTTAGAATGTTTGAATCGTTTTTAGAATGTTTGAATCGTTTTTAGAATGTTTGAATCGTTTTTGAATGTTTGAATCGTTTTTAGAATGTTTGAATCGTTTTTGAATGTTTGAATCGTTTTTAGAATGTTTGAATCGTTTTAAGAATGTTTGAATCGTTTTAGAATGTTTGAATCGTTTTTAGAATGTTTGAATCGTTTTTGAATGTTTGAATCGTTTTTAGAATGTTTGAATCGTTTTAAGAATGTTTGAATCGTTTTAGAATGTTTGAATCGTTTTTAGAATGTTTGAATCCTTTTAGAATGTTTGAATCGTTTTTAGAATGTTTGAATCTTTTTTAGAATGTTTGAATCGTTTTTAGAATTTTTTAGAATGTTTGAATCATTTTTAGAATGTTTGAATCGTTTTTAGAATGTTTGATCTTTTTAGAATGTTTGATCTTTTTATAATGTTTGAATCGTTTTAAGAATGTTTGAATCCTTTTAGAATGTTTGAATCGTTTTTAGAATGTTTGAATCGTTTTTAGAATGTTTGAATCCTTTTAGAATGTTTGAATCTTTTTTAGAATGTTTGAATCGTTTTTAGAATGTTTGAATCTTTTTTAGAATTTTTTAGAATGTTTGAATCGTTTTTAGAATGTTTGAATCGTTTTTAGAATGTTTGAATCGTTTTTGAATGTTTGAATCGTTTTTAGAATGTTTGAATCGTTTTTGAATGTTTGAATCGTTTTTAGAATGTTTGAATCGTTTTAAGAATGTTTGAATCGTTTTAGAATGTTTGAATCGTTTTAAGAATGTTTGAATCCTTTTAGAATGTTTGAATCGTTTTTAGAATGTTTGAATCTTTTTAGAATGTTTGAATCATTTTAGAATGTTTGAATCGTTTTTAGAATGTTTGAATCCTTTTAGAATGTTTGAATCGTTTTAAGAATGTTTGAATCCTTTTAGAATGTTTGAATCGTTTTTAGAATGTTTGAATCGTTTTTGAATGTTTGAATCTTTTTAGAATGTTTGAATCATTTTAGAATGTTTGAATCCTTTTAGAATGTTTGAATCGTTTTAAGAATGTTTGAATCCTTTTAGAATGTTTGAATCGTTTTTAGAATGTTTGAATCTTTTTTAGAATTTTTTAGAATGTTTGAATCGTTTTTAGAATGTTTGAATCGTTTTTAGAATGTTTGAATCGTTTTTGAATGTTTGAATCGTTTTTAGAATGTTTGAATCGTTTTTGAATGTTTGAATCGTTTTTAGAATGTTTGAATCGTTTTAAGAATGTTTGAATCGTTTTAGAATGTTTGAATCGTTTTTAGAATGTTTGAATCGTTTTTAGAATGTTTGAATCGTTTTTGAATGTTTGAATCGTTTTTAGAATGTTTGAATCGTTTTAAGAATGTTTGAATCGTTTTAGAATGTTTGAATCGTTTTTAGAATGTTTGAATCCTTTTAGAATGTTTGAATCGTTTTTAGAATGTTTGAATCTTTTTTAGAATGTTTGAATCGTTTTTAGAATGTTTGAATCGTTTTAAGAATGTTTGAATCGTTTTAGAATGTTTGAATCGTTTTTAGAATGTTTGAATCGTTTTTAGAATGTTTGAATCGTTTTTAGAATGTTTGAATCGTTTTTGAATGTTTGAATCGTTTTAAGAATGTTTGAATCGTTTTAGAATGTTTGAATCGTTTTTAGAATGTTTGAATCGTTTTTAGAATGTTTGAATCGTTTTTAGAATGTTTGAATCTTTTTTAGAATGTTTGAATCGTTTTTAGAATTTTTTAGAATGTTTGAATCATTTTTAGAATGTTTGAATCGTTTTTAGAATGTTTGATCTTTTTAGAATGTTTGATCTTTTTATAATGTTTGAATCGTTTTAAGAATGTTTGAATCCTTTTAGAATGTTTGAATCGTTTTTAGAATGTTTGAATCGTTTTTAGAATGTTTGAATCCTTTTAGAATGTTTGAATCTTTTTTAGAATGTTTGAATCGTTTTTAGAATGTTTGAATCTTTTTTAGAATTTTTTAGAATGTTTGAATCGTTTTTAGAATGTTTGAATCGTTTTTAGAATGTTTGAATCGTTTTTGAATGTTTGAATCGTTTTTAGAATGTTTGAATCGTTTTTGAATGTTTGAATCGTTTTTAGAATGTTTGAATCGTTTTAAGAATGTTTGAATCGTTTTAGAATGTTTGAATCGTTTTAAGAATGTTTGAATCCTTTTAGAATGTTTGAATCGTTTTTAGAATGTTTGAATCTTTTTAGAATGTTTGAATCATTTTAGAATGTTTGAATCGTTTTTAGAATGTTTGAATCCTTTTAGAATGTTTGAATCGTTTTAAGAATGTTTGAATCCTTTTAGAATGTTTGAATCGTTTTTAGAATGTTTGAATCGTTTTTGAATGTTTGAATCTTTTTAGAATGTTTGAATCATTTTAGAATGTTTGAATCCTTTTAGAATGTTTGAATCGTTTTAAGAATGTTTGAATCCTTTTAGAATGTTTGAATCGTTTTTAGAATGTTTGAATCTTTTTTAGAATTTTTTAGAATGTTTGAATCGTTTTTAGAATGTTTGAATCGTTTTTAGAATGTTTGAATCGTTTTTGAATGTTTGAATCGTTTTTAGAATGTTTGAATCGTTTTTGAATGTTTGAATCGTTTTTAGAATGTTTGAATCGTTTTAAGAATGTTTGAATCGTTTTAGAATGTTTGAATCGTTTTTAGAATGTTTGAATCGTTTTTAGAATGTTTGAATCGTTTTTGAATGTTTGAATCGTTTTTAGAATGTTTGAATCGTTTTAAGAATGTTTGAATCGTTTTAGAATGTTTGAATCGTTTTTAGAATGTTTGAATCCTTTTAGAATGTTTGAATCGTTTTTAGAATGTTTGAATCTTTTTTAGAATTTTTTAGAATGTTTGAATCGTTTTTAGAATGTTTGAATCGTTTTTAGAATGTTTGAATCGTTTTTGAATGTTTGAATCGTTTTTAGAATGTTTGAATCGTTTTTGAATGTTTGAATCGTTTTTAGAATGTTTGAATCGTTTTAAGAATGTTTGAATCGTTTTAGAATGTTTGAATCGTTTTAAGAATGTTTGAATCCTTTTAGAATGTTTGAATCGTTTTTAGAATGTTTGAATCTTTTTAGAATGTTTGAATCATTTTAGAATGTTTGAATCGTTTTTAGAATGTTTGAATCCTTTTAGAATGTTTGAATCGTTTTAAGAATGTTTGAATCCTTTTAGAATGTTTGAATCGTTTTTAGAATGTTTGAATCGTTTTTAGAATGTTTGAATCCTTTTAGAATGTTTGAATCTTTTTTAGAATGTTTGAATCGTTTTTAGAATGTTTGAATCGTTTTTAGAATGTTTGAATCGTTTTTAGAATGTTTGAATCGTTTTTAGAATGTTTGATCTTTTTAGAATGTTTGAATCGTTTTTAGAATGTTTGAATCTTTTTTAGAATTTTTTAGAATGTTTGAATCGTTTTTAGAATGTTTGAATCGTTTTTAGAATGTTTGAATCGTTTTTGAATGTTTGAATCGTTTTTAGAATGTTTGAATCGTTTTTGAATGTTTGAATCGTTTTTAGAATGTTTGAATCGTTTTAAGAATGTTTGAATCGTTTTAGAATGTTTGAATCGTTTTTAGAATGTTTGAATCTTTTTTAGAATGTTTGAATCGTTTTAAGAATGTTTGAATCGTTTTAGAATGTTTGAATCGTTTTTAGAATGTTTGAATCCTTTTAGAATGTTTGAATCGTTTTTAGAATGTTTGAATCTTTTTTAGAATGTTTGAATCGTTTTTAGAATGTTTGAATCTTTTTTAGAATGTTTGAATCGTTTTTAGAATGTTTGAATCGTTTTTAGAATTTTTTAGAATGTTTGAATCATTTTTAGAATGTTTGAATCGTTTTTAGAATGTTTGATCTTTTTAGAATGTTTGATCTTTTTAGAATGTTTGAATCGTTTTAAGAATGTTTGAATCCTTTTAGAATGTTTGAATCGTTTTTAGAATGTTTGAATCGTTTTTAGAATGTTTGAATCCTTTTAGAATGTTTGAATCTTTTTTAGAATGTTTGAATCGTTTTTAGAATGTTTGAATCTTTTTTAGAATTTTTTAGAATGTTTGAATCGTTTTTAGAATGTTTGAATCGTTTTTTAGAATGTTTGAATCGTTTTTGAATGTTTGAATCGTTTTTAGAATGTTTGAATCGTTTTTGAATGTTTGAATCGTTTTTAGAATGTTTGAATCGTTTTAAGAATGTTTGAATCGTTTTAAGAATGTTTGAATCCTTTTAGAATGTTTGAATCGTTTTTAGAATGTTTGAATCGTTTTTAGAATGTTTGAATCCTTTTAGAATGTTTGAATCTTTTTTAGAATGTTTGAATCGTTTTTAGAATGTTTGAATCGTTTTTAGAATGTTTGAATCCTTTTTAGAATGTTTGAATCCTTTTTAGAATGTTTGAATCGTTTTTAGAATGTTTGAATCGTTTTTAGAATGTTTGAATCGTTTTTAGAATGTTTGATCTTTTTAGAATGTTTGAATCGTTTTTAGAATGTTTGAATCTTTTTAGAATGTTTGAATCGTTTTTAGAATGTTTGATCTTTTTAGAATGTTTGATCTATTTAGAATGTTTGAATCGTTTTTAGAATGTTTGAATCTTTTTTAGAATGTTTGAATCCTTTTTAGAATGTTTGAATCGTTTTTAGAATGTTTGAATCGTTTTTAGAATGTTTGATCTTTTTAGAATGTTTGAATCGTTTTTAGAATGTTTGAATCTTTTTAGAATGTTTGAATCGTTTTTAGAATGTTTGATCTTTTTAGAATGTTTGATCTATTTAGAATGTTTGAATCGTTTTTAGAATGTTTGAATCTTTTTTAGAATTTTTTAGAATGTTTGAATCGTTTTTAGAATGTTTGAATCCTTTTAGAATGTTTGAATCTTTTTTAGAATGTTTGAATCGTTTTTAGAATGTTTGAATCTTTTTTAGAATTTTTTAGAATGTTTGAATCGTTTTTGAATGTTTGAATCCTTTTAGAATGTTTGAATCGTTTTTAGAATGTTTGAATCGTTTTTAGAATGTTTGAATCCTTTTAGAATGTTTGAATCTTTTTTAGAATGTTTGAATCGTTTTTAGAATGTTTGAATCTTTTTTAGAATTTTTTAGAATGTTTGAATCGTTTTTAGAATGTTTGAATCGTTTTTAGAATGTTTGAATCGTTTTTGAATGTTTGAATCGTTTTTAGAATGTTTGAATCGTTTTTGAATGTTTGAATCGTTTTTAGAATGTTTGAATCGTTTTAAGAATGTTTGAATCGTTTTAGAATGTTTGAATCGTTTTAAGAATGTTTGAATCCTTTTAGAATGTTTGAATCGTTTTTAGAATGTTTGAATCTTTTTAGAATGTTTGAATCATTTTAGAATGTTTGAATCGTTTTTAGAATGTTTGAATCCTTTTAGAATGTTTGAATCGTTTTAAGAATGTTTGAATCCTTTTAGAATGTTTGAATCGTTTTTAGAATGTTTGAATCTTTTTTAGAATTTTTTAGAATGTTTGAATCGTTTTTAGAATGTTTGAATCGTTTTTAGAATGTTTGAATCGTTTTTGAATGTTTGAATCTTTTTAGAATGTTTGAATCATTTTAGAATGTTTGAATCCTTTTAGAATGTTTGAATCGTTTTAAGAATGTTTGAATCCTTTTAGAATGTTTGAATCGTTTTTAGAATGTTTGAATCTTTTTTAGAATTTTTTAGAATGTTTGAATCGTTTTTAGAATGTTTGAATCGTTTTTAGAATGTTTGAATCGTTTTTGAATGTTTGAATCGTTTTTAGAATGTTTGAATCGTTTTTGAATGTTTGAATCGTTTTTAGAATGTTTGAATCGTTTTAAGAATGTTTGAATCGTTTTAGAATGTTTGAATCGTTTTTAGAATGTTTGAATCGTTTTTAGAATGTTTGAATCGTTTTTGAATGTTTGAATCGTTTTTAGAATGTTTGAATCGTTTTAAGAATGTTTGAATCGTTTTAGAATGTTTGAATCGTTTTTAGAATGTTTGAATCCTTTTAGAATGTTTGAATCGTTTTTAGAATGTTTGAATCTTTTTTAGAATGTTTGAATCGTTTTTAGAATGTTTGAATCTTTTTTAGAATGTTTGAATCGTTTTTAGAATGTTTGAATCGTTTTTAGAATTTTTTAGAATGTTTGAATCATTTTTAGAATGTTTGAATCGTTTTTAGAATGTTTGATCTTTTTAGAATGTTTGATCTTTTTATAATGTTTGAATCGTTTTAAGAATGTTTGAATCCTTTTAGAATGTTTGAATCGTTTTTAGAATGTTTGAATCGTTTTTAGAATGTTTGATCTTTTTAGAATGTTTGATCTTTTTATAATGTTTGAATCGTTTTAAGAATGTTTGAATCCTTTTAGAATGTTTGAATCGTTTTTAGAATGTTTGAATCGTTTTTAGAATGTTTGAATCCTTTTAGAATGTTTGAATCTTTTTTAGAATGTTTGAATCGTTTTTAGAATGTTTGAATCTTTTTTAGAATTTTTTAGAATGTTTGAATCGTTTTTAGAATGTTTGAATCGTTTTTAGAATGTTTGAATCGTTTTTGAATGTTTGAATCGTTTTTAGAATGTTTGAATCGTTTTTGAATGTTTGAATCGTTTTTAGAATGTTTGAATCGTTTTAAGAATGTTTGAATCGTTTTAGAATGTTTGAATCGTTTTAAGAATGTTTGAATCCTTTTAGAATGTTTGAATCGTTTTTAGAATGTTTGAATCTTTTTTAGAATTTTTTAGAATGTTTGAATCGTTTTTAGAATGTTTGAATCGTTTTTAGAATGTTTGAATCGTTTTTGAATGTTTGAATCGTTTTTAGAATGTTTGAATCGTTTTTGAATGTTTGAATCGTTTTTAGAATGTTTGAATCGTTTTAAGAATGTTTGAATCGTTTTAGAATGTTTGAATCGTTTTAAGAATGTTTGAATCCTTTTAGAATGTTTGAATCTTTTTAGAATGTTTGAATCGTTTTAAGAATGTTTGAATCCTTTTAGAATGTTTGAATCGTTTTTAGAATGTTTGAATCGTTTTTAGAATGTTTGAATCCTTTTAGAATGTTTGAATCTTTTTTAGAATGTTTGAATCGTTTTTAGAATGTTTGAATCGTTTTTAGAATGTTTGAATCCTTTTTAGAATGTTTGAATCCTTTTTAGAATGTTTGAATCGTTTTTAGAATGTTTGAATCGTTTTTAGAATGTTTGATCTTTTTAGAATGTTTGAATCGTTTTTAGAATGTTTGAATCTTTTTAGAATGTTTGAATCGTTTTTAGAATGTTTGATCTTTTTAGAATGTTTGATCTATTTAGAATGTTTGAATCGTTTTTAGAATGTTTGAATCTTTTTTAGAATGTTTGAATCCTTTTAGAATGTTTGAATCGTTTTTAGAATGTTTGAATCGTTTTAAGAATGTTTGAATCGTTTTAGAATGTTTGAATCGTTTTTAGAATGTTTGAATCGTTTTTAGAATGTTTGAATCGTTTTTAGAATGTTTGAATCGTTTTTGAATGTTTGAATCGTTTTAAGAATGTTTGAATCGTTTTAGAATGTTTGAATCGTTTTTAGAATGTTTGAATCGTTTTTAGAATGTTTGAATCGTTTTTAGAATGTTTGAATCTTTTTTAGAATGTTTGAATCGTTTTAGAATGTTTGAATCGTTTTAGAATGTTTGAATCGTTTTAAGAATGTTTGAATCTTTTTTAGAATGTTTGAATCCTTTTAGAATGTTTGAATCTTTTTAGAATGTTTGAATCGTTTTAAGAATGTTTGAATCCTTTTAGAATGTTTGAATCGTTTTTAGAATGTTTGAATCGTTTTTAGAATGTTTGAATCCTTTTAGAATGTTTGAATCTTTTTTAGAATGTTTGAATCGTTTTTAGAATGTTTGAATCCTTTTAGAATGTTTGAATCTTTTTTAGAATGTTTGAATCGTTTTTAGAATGTTTGAATCTTTTTTAGAATTTTTTAGAATGTTTGAATCGTTTTTAGAATGTTTGAATCGTTTTTAGAATGTTTGAATCGTTTTTGAATGTTTGAATCGTTTTTAGAATGTTTGAATCGTTTTTAGAATGTTTGAATCGTTTTTAGAATGTTTGAATCGTTTTAAGAATGTTTGAATCCTTTTAGAATGTTTGAATCGTTTTTAGAATGTTTGAATCTTTTTAGAATGTTTGAATCATTTTAGAATGTTTGAATCGTTTTTAGAATGTTTGAATCCTTTTAGAATGTTTGAATCGTTTTAAGAATGTTTGAATCCTTTTAGAATGTTTGAATCGTTTTTAGAATGTTTGAATCGTTTTTGAATGTTTGAATCTTTTTAGAATGTTTGAATCATTTTAGAATGTTTGAATCCTTTTAGAATGTTTGAATCGTTTTAAGAATGTTTGAATCCTTTTAGAATGTTTGAATCGTTTTTAGAATGTTTGAATCTTTTTTAGAATTTTTTAGAATGTTTGAATCGTTTTTAGAATGTTTGAATCGTTTTTAGAATGTTTGAATCGTTTTTGAATGTTTGAATCGTTTTTAGAATGTTTGAATCGTTTTTGAATGTTTGAATCGTTTTTAGAATGTTTGAATCGTTTTAAGAATGTTTGAATCGTTTTAGAATGTTTGAATCGTTTTTAGAATGTTTGAATCGTTTTTAGAATGTTTGAATCGTTTTTGAATGTTTGAATCGTTTTTAGAATGTTTGAATCGTTTTAAGAATGTTTGAATCGTTTTAGAATGTTTGAATCGTTTTTAGAATGTTTGAATCCTTTTAGAATGTTTGAATCGTTTTAAGAATGTTTGAATCCTTTTAGAATGTTTGAATCGTTTTTAGAATGTTTGAATCTTTTTAGAATGTTTGAATCATTTTAGAATGTTTGAATCGTTTTTAGAATGTTTGAATCCTTTTAGAATGTTTGAATCGTTTTAAGAATGTTTGAATCCTTTTAGAATGTTTGAATCGTTTTTAGAATGTTTGAATCGTTTTTGAATGTTTGAATCTTTTTAGAATGTTTGAATCATTTTAGAATGTTTGAATCCTTTTAGAATGTTTGAATCGTTTTAAGAATGTTTGAATCCTTTTAGAATGTTTGAATCGTTTTTAGAATGTTTGAATCTTTTTTAGAATTTTTTAGAATGTTTGAATCGTTTTTAGAATGTTTGAATCGTTTTTAGAATGTTTGAATCGTTTTTGAATGTTTGAATCGTTTTTAGAATGTTTGAATCGTTTTTGAATGTTTGAATCGTTTTTAGAATGTTTGAATCGTTTTAAGAATGTTTGAATCGTTTTAGAATGTTTGAATCGTTTTTAGAATGTTTGAATCGTTTTTAGAATGTTTGAATCGTTTTTGAATGTTTGAATCGTTTTTAGAATGTTTGAATCGTTTTAAGAATGTTTGAATCGTTTTAGAATGTTTGAATCGTTTTTAGAATGTTTGAATCCTTTTAGAATGTTTGAATCGTTTTTAGAATGTTTGAATCTTTTTTAGAATGTTTGAATCGTTTTTAGAATGTTTGAATCTTTTTTAGAATGTTTGAATCGTTTTTAGAATGTTTGAATCGTTTTTAGAATTTTTTAGAATGTTTGAATCATTTTTAGAATGTTTGAATCGTTTTTAGAATGTTTGATCTTTTTAGAATGTTTGATCTTTTTATAATGTTTGAATCGTTTTAAGAATGTTTGAATCCTTTTAGAATGTTTGAATCGTTTTTAGAATGTTTGAATCTTTTTTAGAATGTTTGAATCGTTTTTAGAATGTTTGAATCTTTTTTAGAATGTTTGAATCGTTTTTAGAATGTTTGAATCTTTTTTAGAATTTTTTAGAATGTTTGAATCGTTTTTAGAATGTTTGAATCGTTTTTAGAATGTTTGAATCGTTTTTGAATGTTTGAATCGTTTTTAGAATGTTTGAATCGTTTTTGAATGTTTGAATCGTTTTTAGAATGTTTGAATCGTTTTAAGAATGTTTGAATCGTTTTAGAATGTTTGAATCGTTTTAAGAATGTTTGAATCCTTTTAGAATGTTTGAATCGTTTTTAGAATGTTTGAATCTTTTTAGAATGTTTGAATCATTTTAGAATGTTTGAATCGTTTTTAGAATGTTTGAATCCTTTTAGAATGTTTGAATCGTTTTAAGAATGTTTGAATCCTTTTAGAATGTTTGAATCGTTTTTAGAATGTTTGAATCGTTTTTAGAATGTTTGAATCCTTTTAGAATGTTTGAATCTTTTTTAGAATGTTTGAATCGTTTTTAGAATGTTTGAATCGTTTTTAGAATGTTTGAATCGTTTTTAGAATGTTTGAATCGTTTTTAGAATGTTTGATCTTTTTAGAATGTTTGAATCGTTTTTAGAATGTTTGAATCTTTTTTAGAATTTTTTAGAATGTTTGAATCGTTTTTAGAATGTTTGAATCGTTTTTAGAATGTTTGAATCGTTTTTGAATGTTTGAATCGTTTTTAGAATGTTTGAATCGTTTTTGAATGTTTGAATCGTTTTTAGAATGTTTGAATCGTTTTAAGAATGTTTGAATCGTTTTAGAATGTTTGAATCGTTTTTAGAATGTTTGAATCTTTTTTAGAATGTTTGAATCGTTTTAAGAATGTTTGAATCGTTTTAGAATGTTTGAATCGTTTTTAGAATGTTTGAATCCTTTTAGAATGTTTGAATCGTTTTTAGAATGTTTGAATCTTTTTTAGAATGTTTGAATCGTTTTTAGAATGTTTGAATCTTTTTTAGAATGTTTGAATCGTTTTTAGAATGTTTGAATCGTTTTTAGAATTTTTTAGAATGTTTGAATCATTTTTAGAATGTTTGAATCGTTTTTAGAATGTTTGATCTTTTTAGAATGTTTGATCTTTTTAGAATGTTTGAATCGTTTTAAGAATGTTTGAATCCTTTTAGAATGTTTGAATCGTTTTTAGAATGTTTGAATCGTTTTTAGAATGTTTGAATCCTTTTAGAATGTTTGAATCTTTTTTAGAATGTTTGAATCGTTTTTAGAATGTTTGAATCTTTTTTAGAATTTTTTAGAATGTTTGAATCGTTTTTAGAATGTTTGAATCGTTTTTTAGAATGTTTGAATCGTTTTTGAATGTTTGAATCGTTTTTAGAATGTTTGAATCGTTTTTGAATGTTTGAATCGTTTTTAGAATGTTTGAATCGTTTTAAGAATGTTTGAATCGTTTTAAGAATGTTTGAATCCTTTTAGAATGTTTGAATCGTTTTTAGAATGTTTGAATCGTTTTTAGAATGTTTGAATCCTTTTAGAATGTTTGAATCTTTTTTAGAATGTTTGAATCGTTTTTAGAATGTTTGAATCGTTTTTAGAATGTTTGAATCCTTTTTAGAATGTTTGAATCCTTTTTAGAATGTTTGAATCGTTTTTAGAATGTTTGAATCGTTTTTAGAATGTTTGATCTTTTTAGAATGTTTGAATCGTTTTTAGAATGTTTGAATCTTTTTAGAATGTTTGAATCGTTTTTAGAATGTTTGATCTTTTTAGAATGTTTGATCTATTTAGAATGTTTGAATCGTTTTTAGAATGTTTGAATCTTTTTTAGAATTTTTTAGAATGTTTGAATCGTTTTTAGAATGTTTGAATCCTTTTAGAATGTTTGAATCTTTTTTAGAATGTTTGAATCGTTTTTAGAATGTTTGAATCTTTTTTAGAATTTTTTAGAATGTTTGAATCGTTTTTGAATGTTTGAATCGTTTTTAGAATGTTTGAATCGTTTTAAGAATGTTTGAATCGTTTTAGAATGTTTGAATCGTTTTTAGAATGTTTGAATCCTTTTAGAATGTTTGAATCGTTTTTAGAATGTTTGAATCTTTTTTAGAATGTTTGAATCGTTTTTAGAATTTTTTAGAATGTTTGAATCATTTTTAGAATGTTTGAATCGTTTTTAGAATGTTTGATCTTTTTAGAATGTTTGATCTTTTTATAATGTTTGAATCGTTTTAAGAATGTTTGAATCCTTTTAGAATGTTTGAATCGTTTTTAGAATGTTTGAATCGTTTTTAGAATGTTTGAATCCTTTTAGAATGTTTGAATCTTTTTTAGAATGTTTGAATCGTTTTTAGAATGTTTGAATCTTTTTTAGAATTTTTTAGAATGTTTGAATCGTTTTTAGAATGTTTGAATCGTTTTTAGAATGTTTGAATCGTTTTTGAATGTTTGAATCGTTTTTAGAATGTTTGAATCGTTTTTGAATGTTTGAATCGTTTTTAGAATGTTTGAATCGTTTTAAGAATGTTTGAATCGTTTTAGAATGTTTGAATCGTTTTAAGAATGTTTGAATCCTTTTAGAATGTTTGAATCGTTTTTAGAATGTTTGAATCTTTTTAGAATGTTTGAATCATTTTAGAATGTTTGAATCGTTTTTAGAATGTTTGAATCCTTTTAGAATGTTTGAATCGTTTTAAGAATGTTTGAATCCTTTTAGAATGTTTGAATCGTTTTTAGAATGTTTGAATCTTTTTTAGAATTTTTTAGAATGTTTGAATCGTTTTTAGAATGTTTGAATCGTTTTTAGAATGTTTGAATCGTTTTTGAATGTTTGAATCTTTTTAGAATGTTTGAATCATTTTAGAATGTTTGAATCCTTTTAGAATGTTTGAATCGTTTTAAGAATGTTTGAATCCTTTTAGAATGTTTGAATCGTTTTTAGAATGTTTGAATCTTTTTTAGAATTTTTTAGAATGTTTGAATCGTTTTTAGAATGTTTGAATCGTTTTTAGAATGTTTGAATCGTTTTTGAATGTTTGAATCGTTTTTAGAATGTTTGAATCGTTTTTGAATGTTTGAATCGTTTTTAGAATGTTTGAATCGTTTTAAGAATGTTTGAATCGTTTTAGAATGTTTGAATCGTTTTTAGAATGTTTGAATCGTTTTTAGAATGTTTGAATCGTTTTTGAATGTTTGAATCGTTTTTAGAATGTTTGAATCGTTTTAAGAATGTTTGAATCGTTTTAGAATGTTTGAATCGTTTTTAGAATGTTTGAATCCTTTTAGAATGTTTGAATCGTTTTTAGAATGTTTGAATCTTTTTTAGAATGTTTGAATCGTTTTTAGAATGTTTGAATCTTTTTTAGAATGTTTGAATCGTTTTTAGAATGTTTGAATCGTTTTTAGAATTTTTTAGAATGTTTGAATCATTTTTAGAATGTTTGAATCGTTTTTAGAATGTTTGATCTTTTTAGAATGTTTGATCTTTTTATAATGTTTGAATCGTTTTAAGAATGTTTGAATCCTTTTAGAATGTTTGAATCGTTTTTAGAATGTTTGAATCGTTTTTAGAATGTTTGATCTTTTTAGAATGTTTGATCTTTTTATAATGTTTGAATCGTTTTAAGAATGTTTGAATCCTTTTAGAATGTTTGAATCGTTTTTAGAATGTTTGAATCGTTTTTAGAATGTTTGAATCCTTTTAGAATGTTTGAATCTTTTTTAGAATGTTTGAATCGTTTTTAGAATGTTTGAATCTTTTTTAGAATTTTTTAGAATGTTTGAATCGTTTTTAGAATGTTTGAATCGTTTTTAGAATGTTTGAATCGTTTTTGAATGTTTGAATCGTTTTTAGAATGTTTGAATCGTTTTTGAATGTTTGAATCGTTTTTAGAATGTTTGAATCGTTTTAAGAATGTTTGAATCGTTTTAGAATGTTTGAATCGTTTTAAGAATGTTTGAATCCTTTTAGAATGTTTGAATCGTTTTTAGAATGTTTGAATCTTTTTTAGAATTTTTTAGAATGTTTGAATCGTTTTTAGAATGTTTGAATCGTTTTTAGAATGTTTGAATCGTTTTTGAATGTTTGAATCGTTTTTAGAATGTTTGAATCGTTTTTGAATGTTTGAATCGTTTTTAGAATGTTTGAATCGTTTTAAGAATGTTTGAATCGTTTTAGAATGTTTGAATCGTTTTAAGAATGTTTGAATCCTTTTAGAATGTTTGAATCTTTTTAGAATGTTTGAATCGTTTTAAGAATGTTTGAATCCTTTTAGAATGTTTGAATCGTTTTTAGAATGTTTGAATCGTTTTTAGAATGTTTGAATCCTTTTAGAATGTTTGAATCTTTTTTAGAATGTTTGAATCGTTTTTAGAATGTTTGAATCGTTTTTAGAATGTTTGAATCCTTTTTAGAATGTTTGAATCCTTTTTAGAATGTTTGAATCGTTTTTAGAATGTTTGAATCGTTTTTAGAATGTTTGATCTTTTTAGAATGTTTGAATCGTTTTTAGAATGTTTGAATCTTTTTAGAATGTTTGAATCGTTTTTAGAATGTTTGATCTTTTTAGAATGTTTGATCTATTTAGAATGTTTGAATCGTTTTTAGAATGTTTGAATCTTTTTTAGAATGTTTGAATCCTTTTAGAATGTTTGAATCGTTTTTAGAATGTTTGAATCGTTTTAAGAATGTTTGAATCGTTTTAGAATGTTTGAATCGTTTTTAGAATGTTTGAATCGTTTTTAGAATGTTTGAATCGTTTTTAGAATGTTTGAATCGTTTTTGAATGTTTGAATCGTTTTAAGAATGTTTGAATCGTTTTAGAATGTTTGAATCGTTTTTAGAATGTTTGAATCGTTTTTAGAATGTTTGAATCGTTTTTAGAATGTTTGAATCTTTTTTAGAATGTTTGAATCGTTTTAGAATGTTTGAATCGTTTTAGAATGTTTGAATCGTTTTAAGAATGTTTGAATCTTTTTTAGAATGTTTGAATCCTTTTAGAATGTTTGAATCTTTTTAGAATGTTTGAATCGTTTTAAGAATGTTTGAATCCTTTTAGAATGTTTGAATCGTTTTTAGAATGTTTGAATCGTTTTTAGAATGTTTGAATCCTTTTAGAATGTTTGAATCTTTTTTAGAATGTTTGAATCGTTTTTAGAATGTTTGAATCCTTTTAGAATGTTTGAATCTTTTTTAGAATGTTTGAATCGTTTTTAGAATGTTTGAATCTTTTTTAGAATTTTTTAGAATGTTTGAATCGTTTTTAGAATGTTTGAATCGTTTTTAGAATGTTTGAATCGTTTTTGAATGTTTGAATCGTTTTTAGAATGTTTGAATCGTTTTTAGAATGTTTGAATCGTTTTTGAATGTTTGAATCGTTTTTAGAATGTTTGAATCGTTTTTGAATGTTTGAATCGTTTTTAGAATGTTTGAATCGTTTTAAGAATGTTTGAATCGTTTTAGAATGTTTGAATCGTTTTTAGAATGTTTGAATCGTTTTTAGAATGTTTGAATCGTTTTTGAATGTTTGAATCGTTTTTAGAATGTTTGAATCGTTTTAAGAATGTTTGAATCGTTTTAGAATGTTTGAATCGTTTTTAGAATGTTTGAATCCTTTTAGAATGTTTGAATCGTTTTTAGAATGTTTGAATCTTTTTTAGAATGTTTGAATCGTTTTTAGAATTTTTTAGAATGTTTGAATCATTTTTAGAATGTTTGAATCGTTTTTAGAATGTTTGATCTTTTTAGAATGTTTGATCTTTTTATAATGTTTGAATCGTTTTAAGAATGTTTGAATCCTTTTAGAATGTTTGAATCGTTTTTAGAATGTTTGAATCGTTTTTAGAATGTTTGAATCCTTTTAGAATGTTTGAATCTTTTTTAGAATGTTTGAATCGTTTTTAGAATGTTTGAATCTTTTTTAGAATTTTTTAGAATGTTTGAATCGTTTTTAGAATGTTTGAATCGTTTTTAGAATGTTTGAATCGTTTTTGAATGTTTGAATCGTTTTTAGAATGTTTGAATCGTTTTTGAATGTTTGAATCGTTTTTAGAATGTTTGAATCGTTTTAAGAATGTTTGAATCGTTTTAGAATGTTTGAATCGTTTTAAGAATGTTTGAATCCTTTTAGAATGTTTGAATCGTTTTTAGAATGTTTGAATCTTTTTAGAATGTTTGAATCATTTTAGAATGTTTGAATCGTTTTTAGAATGTTTGAATCCTTTTAGAATGTTTGAATCGTTTTAAGAATGTTTGAATCCTTTTAGAATGTTTGAATCGTTTTTAGAATGTTTGAATCGTTTTTGAATGTTTGAATCTTTTTAGAATGTTTGAATCATTTTAGAATGTTTGAATCCTTTTAGAATGTTTGAATCGTTTTAAGAATGTTTGAATCCTTTTAGAATGTTTGAATCGTTTTTAGAATGTTTGAATCTTTTTTAGAATTTTTTAGAATGTTTGAATCGTTTTTAGAATGTTTGAATCGTTTTTTGAATGTTTGAATCGTTTTTAGAATGTTTGAATCGTTTTAAGAATGTTTGAATCGTTTTAGAATGTTTGAATCGTTTTTAGAATGTTTGAATCGTTTTTGAATGTTTGAATCGTTTTTAGAATGTTTGAATCGTTTTAAGAATGTTTGAATCGTTTTAGAATGTTTGAATCGTTTTTAGAATGTTTGAATCCTTTTAGAATGTTTGAATCGTTTTTAGAATGTTCGAATCTTTTTTAGAATGTTTGAATCGTTTTTAGAATTTTTTAGAATGTTTGAATCATTTTTAGAATGTTTGAATCGTTTTTAGAATGTTTGATCTTTTTATAATGTTTGAATCGTTTTAAGAATGTTTGAATCCTTTTAGAATGTTTGAATCGTTTTTAGAATGTTTGAATCGTTTTTAGAATGTTTGAATCCTTTTAGAATGTTTGAATCTTTTTTAGAATGTTTGAATCGTTTTTAGAATGTTTGAATCTTTTTTAGAATTTTTTAGAATGTTTGAATCGTTTTTAGAATGTTTGAATCGTTTTTAGAATGTTTGAATCGTTTTTGAATGTTTGAATCGTTTTTAGAATGTTTGAATCGTTTTTGAATGTTTGAATCGTTTTTAGAATGTTTGAATCGTTTTAAGAATGTTTGAATCGTTTTAGAATGTTTGAATCGTTTTAAGAATGTTTGAATCCTTTTAGAATGTTTGAATCGTTTTTAGAATGTTTGAATCTTTTTAGAATGTTTGAATCATTTTAGAATGTTTGAATCGTTTTTAGAATGTTTGAATCCTTTTAGAATGTTTGAATCGTTTTAAGAATGTTTGAATCCTTTTAGAATGTTTGAATCGTTTTTAGAATGTTTGAATCGTTTTTGAATGTTTGAATCTTTTTAGAATGTTTGAATCATTTTAGAATGTTTGAATCCTTTTAGAATGTTTGAATCGTTTTAAGAATGTTTGAATCCTTTTAGAATGTTTGAATCGTTTTTAGAATGTTTGAATCTTTTTTATAATTTTTTAGAATGTTTGAATCGTTTTTAGAATGTTTGAATCGTTTTTAGAATGTTTGAATCGTTTTTGAATGTTTGAATCGTTTTTAGAATGTTTGAATCGTTTTTGAATGTTTGAATCGTTTTTAGAATGTTTGAATCCTTTTAGAATGTTTGAATCGTTTTTAGAATGTTTGAATCTTTTTTAGAATGTTTGAATCGTTTTTAGAATGTTTGAATCTTTTTTAGAATGTTTGAATCGTTTTTAGAATGTTTGAATCGTTTTTAGAATTTTTTAGAATGTTTGAATCATTTTTAGAATGTTTGAATCGTTTTTAGAATGTTTGATCTTTTTAGAATGTTTGATCTTTTTATAATGTTTGAATCGTTTTAAGAATGTTTGAATCCTTTTAGAATGTTTGAATCGTTTTTAGAATGTTTGAATCTTTTTTAGAATGTTTGAATCGTTTTTAGAATGTTTGAATCTTTTTTAGAATGTTTGAATCGTTTTTAGAATGTTTGAATCTTTTTTAGAATTTTTTAGAATGTTTGAATCGTTTTTAGAATGTTTGAATCGTTTTTAGAATGTTTGAATCGTTTTTGAATGTTTGAATCGTTTTTAGAATGTTTGAATCGTTTTTGAATGTTTGAATCGTTTTTAGAATGTTTGAATCGTTTTAAGAATGTTTGAATCGTTTTAGAATGTTTGAATCGTTTTAAGAATGTTTGAATCCTTTTAGAATGTTTGAATCGTTTTTAGAATGTTTGAATCTTTTTAGAATGTTTGAATCATTTTAGAATGTTTGAATCCTTTTAGAATGTTTGAATCGTTTTAAGAATGTTTGAATCCTTTTAGAATGTTTGAATCGTTTTTAGAATGTTTGAATCGTTTTTAGAATGTTTGAATCCTTTTAGAATGTTTGAATCTTTTTTAGAATGTTTGAATCGTTTTTAGAATGTTTGAATCGTTTTTAGAATGTTTGAATCGTTTTTAGAATGTTTGAATCGTTTTTAGAATGTTTGATCTTTTTAGAATGTTTGAATCGTTTTTAGAATGTTTGAATCTTTTTTAGAATTTTTTAGAATGTTTGAATCGTTTTTAGAATGTTTGAATCGTTTTTAGAATGTTTGAATCGTTTTTGAATGTTTGAATCGTTTTTAGAATGTTTGAATCGTTTTTGAATGTTTGAATCGTTTTTAGAATGTTTGAATCGTTTTAAGAATGTTTGAATCGTTTTAGAATGTTTGAATCGTTTTTAGAATGTTTGAATCTTTTTTAGAATGTTTGAATCCTTTTAGAATGTTTGAATCTTTTTTGAATGTTTGAATCGTTTTTAGAATGTTTGAATCGTTTTTGAATGTTTGAATCGTTTTTAGAATGTTTGAATCGTTTTAAGAATGTTTGAATCGTTTTAGAATGTTTGAATCGTTTTTAGAATGTTTGAATCCTTTTAGAATGTTTGAATCGTTTTTAGAATGTTTGAATCTTTTTTAGAATGTTTGAATCGTTTTTAGAATGTTTGAATCTTTTTTAGAATGTTTGAATCGTTTTTAGAATGTTTGAATCGTTTTTAGAATTTTTTAGAATGTTTGAATCATTTTTAGAATGTTTGAATCGTTTTTAGAATGTTTGAATCCTTTTAGAATGTTTGAATCGTTTTTAGAATGTTTGAATCGTTTTTAGAATGTTTGAATCCTTTTAGAATGTTTGAATCTTTTTTAGAATGTTTGAATCGTTTTTAGAATGTTTGAATCTTTTTTAGAATTTTTTAGAATGTTTGAATCGTTTTTAGAATGTTTGAATCGTTTTTTAGAATGTTTGAATCGTTTTTGAATGTTTGAATCGTTTTTAGAATGTTTGAATCGTTTTTGAATGTTTGAATCGTTTTTAGAATGTTTGAATCGTTTTAAGAATGTTTGAATCGTTTTAAGAATGTTTGAATCCTTTTAGAATGTTTGAATCGTTTTTAGAATGTTTGAATCGTTTTTAGAATGTTTGAATCCTTTTAGAATGTTTGAATCGTTTTTAGAATGTTTGATCTTTTTAGAATGTTTGAATCGTTTTTAGAATGTTTGAATCTTTTTAGAATGTTTGAATCGTTTTTAGAATGTTTGATCTTTTTAGAATGTTTGATCTATTTAGAATGTTTGAATCGTTTTTAGAATGTTTGAATCTTTTTTAGAATTTTTTAGAATGTTTGAATCGTTTTTAGAATGTTTGAATCCTTTTAGAATGTTTGAATCTTTTTTAGAATGTTTGAATCGTTTTTAGAATGTTTGAATCTTTTTTAGAATTTTTTAGAATGTTTGAATCGTTTTTGAATGTTTGAATCGTTTTTAGAATGTTTGAATCGTTTTAAGAATGTTTGAATCGTTTTAGAATGTTTGAATCGTTTTTAGAATGTTTGAATCCTTTTAGAATGTTTGAATCGTTTTTAGAATGTTTGAATCTTTTTTAGAATGTTTGAATCGTTTTTAGAATTTTTTAGAATGTTTGAATCATTTTTAGAATGTTTGAATCGTTTTTAGAATGTTTGATCTTTTTAGAATGTTTGATCTTTTTATAATGTTTGAATCGTTTTAAGAATGTTTGAATCCTTTTAGAATGTTTGAATCGTTTTTAGAATGTTTGAATCGTTTTTAGAATGTTTGAATCCTTTTAGAATGTTTGAATCTTTTTTAGAATGTTTGAATCGTTTTTAGAATGTTTGAATCTTTTTTAGAATTTTTTAGAATGTTTGAATCGTTTTTAGAATGTTTGAATCGTTTTTAGAATGTTTGAATCGTTTTTGAATGTTTGAATCGTTTTTAGAATGTTTGAATCGTTTTTGAATGTTTGAATCGTTTTTAGAATGTTTGAATCGTTTTAAGAATGTTTGAATCGTTTTAGAATGTTTGAATCGTTTTAAGAATGTTTGAATCCTTTTAGAATGTTTGAATCGTTTTTAGAATGTTTGAATCTTTTTAGAATGTTTGAATCATTTTAGAATGTTTGAATCGTTTTTAGAATGTTTGAATCCTTTTAGAATGTTTGAATCGTTTTAAGAATGTTTGAATCCTTTTAGAATGTTTGAATCGTTTTTAGAATGTTTGAATCTTTTTTAGAATTTTTTAGAATGTTTGAATCGTTTTTAGAATGTTTGAATCGTTTTTAGAATGTTTGAATCGTTTTTGAATGTTTGAATCTTTTTAGAATGTTTGAATCATTTTAGAATGTTTGAATCCTTTTAGAATGTTTGAATCGTTTTAAGAATGTTTGAATCCTTTTAGAATGTTTGAATCGTTTTTAGAATGTTTGAATCTTTTTTAGAATTTTTTAGAATGTTTGAATCGTTTTTAGAATGTTTGAATCGTTTTTAGAATGTTTGAATCGTTTTTGAATGTTTGAATCGTTTTTAAAATGTTTGAATCGTTTTTGAATGTTTGAATCGTTTTTAGAATGTTTGAATCGTTTTAAGAATGTTTGAATCGTTTTAGAATGTTTGAATCGTTTTTAGAATGTTTGAATCGTTTTTAGAATGTTTGAATCGTTTTTGAATGTTTGAATCGTTTTTAGAATGTTTGAATCGTTTTAAGAATGTTTGAATCGTTTTAGAATGTTTGAATCGTTTTTAGAATGTTTGAATCCTTTTAGAATGTTTGAATCGTTTTTAGAATGTTTGAATCTTTTTTAGAATGTTTGAATCGTTTTTAGAATGTTTGAATCTTTTTTAGAATGTTTGAATCGTTTTTAGAATGTTTGAATCGTTTTTAGAATTTTTTAGAATGTTTGAATCATTTTTAGAATGTTTGAATCGTTTTTAGAATGTTTGATCTTTTTAGAATGTTTGATCTTTTTATAATGTTTGAATCGTTTTAAGAATGTTTGAATCCTTTTAGAATGTTTGAATCGTTTTTAGAATGTTTGAATCGTTTTTAGAATGTTTGATCTTTTTAGAATGTTTGATCTTTTTATAATGTTTGAATCGTTTTAAGAATGTTTGAATCCTTTTAGAATGTTTGAATCGTTTTTAGAATGTTTGAATCGTTTTTAGAATGTTTGAATCCTTTTAGAATGTTTGAATCTTTTTTAGAATGTTTGAATCGTTTTTAGAATGTTTGAATCTTTTTTAGAATTTTTTAGAATGTTTGAATCGTTTTTAGAATGTTTGAATCGTTTTTAGAATGTTTGAATCGTTTTTGAATGTTTGAATCGTTTTTAGAATGTTTGAATCGTTTTTGAATGTTTGAATCGTTTTTAGAATGTTTGAATCGTTTTAAGAATGTTTGAATCGTTTTAGAATGTTTGAATCGTTTTAAGAATGTTTGAATCCTTTTAGAATGTTTGAATCGTTTTTAGAATGTTTGAATCTTTTTAGAATGTTTGAATCATTTTAGAATGTTTGAATCGTTTTTAGAATGTTTGAATCCTTTTAGAATGTTTGAATCGTTTTAAGAATGTTTGAATCCTTTTAGAATGTTTGAATCGTTTTTAGAATGTTTGAATCGTTTTTAGAATGTTTGAATCCTTTTAGAATGTTTGAATCTTTTTTAGAATGTTTGAATCGTTTTTAGAATGTTTGAATCTTTTTTAGAATTTTTTAGAATGTTTGAATCGTTTTTAGAATGTTTGAATCGTTTTTAGAATGTTTGAATTGTTTTTAGAATGTTTGAATCCTTTTAGAATGTTTGAATCTTTTTTAGAATGTTTGAATCCTTTTTAGAATGTTTGAATCGTTTTTAGAATGTTTGAATCGTTTTTAGAATGTTTGAATCTTTTTTAGAATTTTTTAGAATGTTTGAATCGTTTTTAGAATGTTTGAATCTTTTTTAGAATGTTTGAATCGTTTTAAGAATGTTTGAATCCTTTTAGAATGTTTGAATCGTTTTTAGAATGTTTGAATCGTTTTTAGAATGTTTGAATCCTTTTAGAATGTTTGAATCTTTTTTAGAATGTTTGAATCGTTTTTAGAATGTTTGAATCTTTTTTAGAATTTTTTAGAATGTTTGAATCGTTTTTAGAATGTTTGAATCGTTTTTAGAATGTTTGAATCGTTTTTAGAATGTTTGAATCCTTTTAGAATGTTTGAATCTTTTTTAGAATGTTTGAATCGTTTTTAGAATGTTTGAATCGTTTTTAGAATGTTTGAATCGTTTTTAGAATGTTTGAATCGTTTTTAGAATGTTTGATCTTTTTAGAATGTTTGAATCGTTTTTAGAATGTTTGAATCTTTTTTAGAATTTTTTAGAATGTTTGAATCGTTTTTAGAATGTTTGAATCGTTTTTAGAATGTTTGAATCGTTTTTGAATGTTTGAATCGTTTTTAGAATGTTTGAATCGTTTTTGAATGTTTGAATCGTTTTTAGAATGTTTGAATCGTTTTAAGAATGTTTGAATCGTTTTAGAATGTTTGAATCGTTTTTAGAATGTTTGAATCTTTTTTAGAATGTTTGAATCCTTTTAGAATGTTTGAATCTTTTTTGAATGTTTGAATCGTTTTTAGAATGTTTGAATCGTTTTTGAATGTTTGAATCGTTTTTAGAATGTTTGAATCGTTTTAAGAATGTTTGAATCGTTTTAGAATGTTTGAATCGTTTTTAGAATGTTTGAATCCTTTTAGAATGTTTGAATCGTTTTTAGAATGTTTGAATCTTTTTTAGAATGTTTGAATCGTTTTTAGAATGTTTGAATCTTTTTTAGAATGTTTGAATCGTTTTTAGAATGTTTGAATCGTTTTTAGAATTTTTTAGAATGTTTGAATCATTTTTAGAATGTTTGAATCGTTTTTAGAATGTTTGATCTTTTTAGAATGTTTGATCTTTTTAGAATGTTTGAATCGTTTTAAGAATGTTTGAATCCTTTTAGAATGTTTGAATCGTTTTTAGAATGTTTGAATCGTTTTTAGAATGTTTGAATCCTTTTAGAATGTTTGAATCTTTTTTAGAATGTTTGAATCGTTTTTAGAATGTTTGAATCGTTTTTAGAATGTTTGAATCTTTTTTAGAATGTTTGAATCGTTTTAAGAATGTTTGAATCCTTTTAGAATGTTTGAATCGTTTTTAGAATGTTTGAATCGTTTTTAGAATGTTTGAATCCTTTTAGAATGTTTGAATCTTTTTTAGAATGTTTGAATCGTTTTTAGAATGTTTGAATCTTTTTTAGAATTTTTTAGAATGTTTGAATCGTTTTTAGAATGTTTGAATCGTTTTTAGAATGTTTGAATCGTTTTTAGAATGTTTGAATCCTTTTAGAATGTTTGAATCTTTTTTAGAATGTTTGAATCGTTTTTAGAATGTTTGAATCGTTTTTAGAATGTTTGAATCGTTTTTAGAATGTTTGAATCGTTTTTAGAATGTTTGATCTTTTTAGAATGTTTGAATCGTTTTTAGAATGTTTGAATCTTTTTTAGAATTTTTTAGAATGTTTGAATCGTTTTTAGAATGTTTGAATCGTTTTTAGAATGTTTGAATCGTTTTTGAATGTTTGAATCGTTTTTAGAATGTTTGAATCGTTTTTGAATGTTTGAATCGTTTTTAGAATGTTTGAATCGTTTTAAGAATGTTTGAATCGTTTTTAGAATGTTTGAATCTTTTTTAGAATTTTTTAGAATGTTTGAATCGTTTTTAGAATGTTTGAATCTTTTTTAGAATGTTTGAATCGTTTTAAGAATGTTTGAATCCTTTTAGAATGTTTGAATCGTTTTTAGAATGTTTGAATCGTTTTTAGAATGTTTGAATCCTTTTAGAATGTTTGAATCTTTTTTAGAATGTTTGAATCGTTTTTAGAATGTTTGAATCTTTTTTAGAATTTTTTAGAATGTTTGAATCGTTTTTAGAATGTTTGAATCGTTTTTAGAATGTTTGAATCGTTTTTAGAATGTTTGAATCCTTTTAGAATGTTTGAATCTTTTTTAGAATGTTTGAATCGTTTTTAGAATGTTTGAATCGTTTTTAGAATGTTTGAATCGTTTTTAGAATGTTTGAATCGTTTTTAGAATGTTTGATCTTTTTAGAATGTTTGAATCGTTTTTAGAATGTTTGAATCTTTTTTAGAATTTTTTAGAATGTTTGAATCGTTTTTAGAATGTTTGAATCGTTTTTAGAATGTTTGAATCGTTTTTGAATGTTTGAATCGTTTTTAGAATGTTTGAATCGTTTTTGAATGTTTGAATCGTTTTTAGAATGTTTGAATCGTTTTAAGAATGTTTGAATCGTTTTTAGAATGTTTGAATCGTTTTTAGAATGTTTGAATCCTTTTAGAATGTTTGAATCTTTTTTAGAATGTTTGAATCTTTTTTAGAATGTTTGAATCGTTTTAAGAATGTTTGAATCCTTTTAGAATGTTTGAATCGTTTTTAGAATGTTTGAATCGTTTTTAGAATGTTTGAATCCTTTTAGAATGTTTGAATCTTTTTTAGAATGTTTGAATCGTTTTTAGAATGTTTGAATCTTTTTTAGAATTTTTTAGAATGTTTGAATCGTTTTTAGAATGTTTGAATCGTTTTTAGAATGTTTGAATCGTTTTTAGAATGTTTGAATCCTTTTAGAATGTTTGAATCTTTTTTAGAATGTTTGAATCGTTTTTAGAATGTTTGAATCGTTTTTAGAATGTTTGAATCGTTTTTAGAATGTTTGAATCGTTTTTAGAATGTTTGATCTTTTTAGAATGTTTGAATCGTTTTTAGAATGTTTGAATCTTTTTTAGAATTTTTTAGAATGTTTGAATCGTTTTTAGAATGTTTGAATCGTTTTTAGAATGTTTGAATCGTTTTTGAATGTTTGAATCGTTTTTAGAATGTTTGAATCGTTTTTGAATGTTTGAATCGTTTTTAGAATGTTTGAATCGTTTTAAGAATGTTTGAATCGTTTTAGAATGTTTGAATCGTTTTTAGAATGTTTGAATCTTTTTTAGAATGTTTGAATCCTTTTAGAATGTTTGAATCTTTTTTGAATGTTTGAATCGTTTTTAGAATGTTTGAATCGTTTTTGAATGTTTGAATCGTTTTTAGAATGTTTGAATCGTTTTAAGAATGTTTGAATCGTTTTAGAATGTTTGAATCGTTTTTAGAATGTTTGAATCCTTTTAGAATGTTTGAATCGTTTTTAGAATGTTTGAATCTTTTTTAGAATGTTTGAATCGTTTTTAGAATGTTTGAATCTTTTTTAGAATGTTTGAATCGTTTTTAGAATGTTTGAATCGTTTTTAGAATTTTTTAGAATGTTTGAATCATTTTTAGAATGTTTGAATCGTTTTTAGAATGTTTGATCTTTTTAGAATGTTTGATCTTTTTAGAATGTTTGAATCGTTTTAAGAATGTTTGAATCCTTTTAGAATGTTTGAATCGTTTTTAGAATGTTTGAATCGTTTTTAGAATGTTTGAATCCTTTTAGAATGTTTGAATCTTTTTTAGAATGTTTGAATCGTTTTTAGAATGTTTGAATCTTTTTTAGAATTTTTTAGAATGTTTGAATCGTTTTTAGAATGTTTGAATCGTTTTTAGAATGTTTGAATCGTTTTTGAATGTTTGAATCGTTTTTAGAATGTTTGAATCGTTTTTGAATGTTTGAATCGTTTTTAGAATGTTTGAATCGTTTTAAGAATGTTTGAATCGTTTTAAGAATGTTTGAATCCTTTTAGAATGTTTGAATCGTTTTTAGAATGTTTGAATCGTTTTTAGAATGTTTGAATCGTTTTTAGAATGTTTGAATCGTTTTTAGAATGTTTGAATCCTTTTAGAATGTTTGAATCTTTTTTAGAATGTTTGAATCGTTTTTAGAATGTTTGAATCGTTTTTAGAATGTTTGAATCCTTTTTAGAATGTTTGAATCCTTTTTAGAATGTTTGAATCGTTTTTAGAATGTTTGAATCGTTTTTAGAATGTTTGATCTTTTTAGAATGTTTGAATCGTTTTTAGAATGTTTGAATCTTTTTAGAATGTTTGAATCGTTTTTAGAATGTTTGATCTTTTTAGAATGTTTGATCTATTTAGAATGTTTGAATCGTTTTTAGAATGTTTGAATCTTTTTTAGAATGTTTGAATCCTTTTAGAATGTTTGAATCGTTTTTAGAATGTTTGAATCGTTTTAAGAATGTTTGAATCGTTTTAGAATGTTTGAATCGTTTTTAGAATGTTTGAATCGTTTTTAGAATGTTTGAATCGTTTTTAGAATGTTTGAATCGTTTTTAGAATGTTTGAATCTTTTTTAGAATGTTTGAATCGTTTTAGAATGTTTGAATCGTTTTAGAATGTTTGAATCGTTTTAAGAATGTTTGAATCTTTTTTAGAATGTTTGAATCCTTTTAGAATGTTTGAATCTTTTTAGAATGTTTGAATCGTTTTAAGAATGTTTGAATCCTTTTAGAATGTTTGAATCGTTTTTAGAATGTTTGAATCGTTTTTAGAATGTTTGAATCCTTTTAGAATGTTTGAATCTTTTTTAGAATGTTTGAATCGTTTTTAGAATGTTTGAATCTTTTTTAGAATTTTTTAGAATGTTTGAATCGTTTTTAGAATGTTTGAATCGTTTTTAGAATGTTTGAATCGTTTTTGAATGTTTGAATCGTTTTTAGAATGTTTGAATCGTTTTTGAATGTTTGAATCGTTTTTAGAATGTTTGAATCGTTTTAAGAATGTTTGAATCGTTTTAGAATGTTTGAATCGTTTTTAGAATGTTTGAATCTTTTTTAGAATGTTTGAATCCTTTTAGAATGTTTGAATCTTTTTTGAATGTTTGAATCGTTTTTAGAATGTTTGAATCGTTTTTGAATGTTTGAATCGTTTTTAGAATGTTTGAATCGTTTTAAGAATGTTTGAATCGTTTTAGAATGTTTGAATCGTTTTTAGAATGTTTGAATCCTTTTAGAATGTTTGAATCGTTTTTAGAATGTTTGAATCTTTTTTAGAATGTTTGAATCGTTTTTAGAATGTTTGAATCTTTTTTAGAATGTTTGAATCGTTTTTAGAATGTTTGAATCGTTTTTAGAATTTTTTAGAATGTTTGAATCATTTTTAGAATGTTTGAATCGTTTTTAGAATGTTTGATCTTTTTAGAATGTTTGATCTTTTTAGAATGTTTGAATCGTTTTAAGAATGTTTGAATCCTTTTAGAATGTTTGAATCGTTTTTAGAATGTTTGAATCGTTTTTAGAATGTTTGAATCCTTTTAGAATGTTTGAATCTTTTTTAGAATGTTTGAATCGTTTTTAGAATGTTTGAATCTTTTTTAGAATTTTTTAGAATGTTTGAATCGTTTTTAGAATGTTTGAATCGTTTTTAGAATGTTTGAATCGTTTTTGAATGTTTGAATCGTTTTTAGAATGTTTGAATCGTTTTTGAATGTTTGAATCGTTTTTAGAATGTTTGAATCGTTTTAAGAATGTTTGAATCGTTTTAGAATGTTTGAATCGTTTTAAGAATGTTTGAATCCTTTTAGAATGTTTGAATCTTTTTAGAATGTTTGAATCGTTTTAAGAATGTTTGAATCCTTTTAGAATGTTTGAATCGTTTTTAGAATGTTTGAATCGTTTTTAGAATGTTTGAATCGTTTTTAGAATGTTTGAATCCTTTTTAGAATGTTTGAATCCTTTTTAGAATGTTTGAATCGTTTTTAGAATGTTTGAATCGTTTTTAGAATGTTTGATCTTTTTAGAATGTTTGAATCGTTTTTAGAATGTTTGAATCTTTTTAGAATGTTTGAATCGTTTTTAGAATGTTTGATCTTTTTAGAATGTTTGATCTATTTAGAATGTTTGAATCGTTTTTAGAATGTTTGAATCTTTTTTAGAATGTTTGAATCCTTTTAGAATGTTTGAATCGTTTTTAGAATGTTTGAATCGTTTTAAGAATGTTTGAATCGTTTTAGAATGTTTGAATCGTTTTTAGAATGTTTGAATCGTTTTTAGAATGTTTGAATCGTTTTTAGAATGTTTGAATCGTTTTTGAATGTTTGAATCGTTTTAAGAATGTTTGAATCGTTTTAGAATGTTTGAATCGTTTTTAGAATGTTTGAATCGTTTTTAGAATGTTTGAATCGTTTTTAGAATGTTTGAATCTTTTTTAGAATGTTTGAATCGTTTTAGAATGTTTGAATCGTTTTAGAATGTTTGAATCGTTTTAAGAATGTTTGAATCTTTTTTAGAATGTTTGAATCCTTTTAGAATGTTTGAATCTTTTTAGAATGTTTGAATCGTTTTAAGAATGTTTGAATCCTTTTAGAATGTTTGAATCGTTTTTAGAATGTTTGAATCGTTTTTAGAATGTTTGAATCCTTTTAGAATGTTTGAATCTTTTTTAGAATGTTTGAATCGTTTTTAGAATGTTTGAATCTTTTTTAGAATTTTTTAGAATGTTTGAATCGTTTTTAGAATGTTTGAATCGTTTTTAGAATGTTTGAATCGTTTTTGAATGTTTGAATCGTTTTTAGAATGTTTGAATCGTTTTTGAATGTTTGAATCGTTTTTAGAATGTTTGAATCGTTTTAAGAATGTTTGAATCGTTTTAGAATGTTTGAATCGTTTTTAGAATGTTTGAATCGTTTTTAGAATGTTTGAATCGTTTTTGAATGTTTGAATCGTTTTTAGAATGTTTGAATCGTTTTAAGAATGTTTGAATCGTTTTAGAATGTTTGAATCGTTTTTAGAATGTTTGAATCCTTTTAGAATGTTTGAATCGTTTTTAGAATGT